>NW_013531726.1:4517956-4521850 GCF_000836235.2 Papilio xuthus
GTCAAGCTTTTTCTTTTTGCTTTTAATTTTCTTTTTCCTCATGAATATTACAAGGAGATTGTAACATGATTTGGTTGTCACTAGCAGATGTATTACTTATGTTTGACAACTGTCATGCCTGAGGCCTAAAGCCAACAGATTAATCGTGTGTTTCTGAGAGCAAAAACTCTATATAAAACATATCGTCATCCTTGTCATTATGTTTGACCAAGACAGTGTGTCAAACGCTATGTCAATTAAGTTTCCATAATTATATCAATAGATGGCAGAACATATTGTTTCGATCACGATATAGATTTATTTTGTATGTTTATCGACTTGCCGATCGCATTTAAATAAAGTTGACTCGCACCAAGATATAACCAGTGTTTCATTGTGACTACTCGATACTTCTCCAGTGAGAGGGAGACCTTTTTGAGACTGCTTTACATGGTCCTTAGCGAGCCGGATTTGGACTAGTGTACTGTGGTCCGACGGTGGAAAATTTCAAGCTTTCAAGATACTACATACAAGGAAGAGTATGTTGGGACTTGGACAAACTAGATGGCGCTACCAGGACACCGCTTAACCTATAGCGGAATTGGACTTGGAAAATATACGCAAGCAGTGTTGGCAAAGGAGTCCATATATTGACGCGACGACGTCAGACCGCTTCGTGACGTGAGTGTTTGAACAATTTTGTTATTGACAAGCGTTGACTTAAAGTTGTCATCGTCAACGTCAGTGTCATCATGGAAGCGTTAAGTAATGTGCAACGTAATTTATATTCTACCATTGCCAAGGCTAAAGTAAACTTTAAGAAGTCTGCAAAGGATAGAATAACAGTTTCTTACGTTGAGACAAGATTAGAAAATTTGGAAACGGAATGGTTATCTTTTTCTGACAATCATGTCAAAATTGTCAGCTCGGTTAAACCGACCGAGTTTGAAAGGTCGGAGTATAATACGACTAATTTATACGAGACAACCAAAGAGTTGTATCTTGATTTGAAAACGGAACTGAAAGAATTGTTAAAAAAATTAAATATGTCAACTTGTAGTTCTGTCGAAAATTCTGAACGTCAATCAAAGCACATAAATATACATTCGTCTGTTAAATTACCAAAAATAGAGCTACCGATTTTCTCTGGCAATTATGCGGACTGGATTAGTTTTCGCGATTTGTTTATTAGTTTGATACACAACAACAATTCTTTGGATGACGTACAGAAGTTGCATTATTTAAAGACTCATTTAAGGGGCGATGCCGAAAGTCTTTTAAAACATGTACAGTCAGCGTCATATAGATCGTCACAGACAAGATATGCAAATATATAGGTACATCAAAAGTAATCAATTATATCGGTACAACAAAAGTCCTCAAAATAATAGATACATTCACCCTGCTCAAAAACATCGGTACATACACAGCGTCAAATATATGAGTACATGCAAGATGCTCATAAATATCGTAGCAGCCACAGCGTCATAAGTAACGAAGCAGTCAAGGTGCGCAAAAATATCGGTACATTTGACAAAATTGAACTCTATCTCTATATACTTGTGATACAATTTGGAATAAACTACTTCTGTTACATTCATTTGACACTTTGTATTAACATTATAGGTTGTCCGGAAAGTTCGTTCTGATTTTCGATATAAAGCTTACAATAGACTGTAGCTGAAGTGGATTCATTTTCGGATTTCCACCATTATCAAACGTCACAAAAATTTCTATATTGTGAATAATTTCATTTCATTGGTTGAGATAAAAACTAATTTTTAAAATTTTATCCAATAATAAAAGATGTTTTAGGTATAGAGTCGTACCAATATAATTTAAAAACATTTCCAAAAATTTAAAAGAACAGGGTTTCAATTTTCCTTATAAAGCGGCACGAACTTACTGGGCAACCCAATATTTTTCTTCTCCTATCATAACGCTTAAATATAAAAGTTTGTCACGCCGAATATGACAGATACGTAATAACTAATGTCAAATTTTGCCTTGTCACAATATAAACTAGTTTGGCGCAGTATTCTAGTATGTTTGCCGTAATATGTAAGTTTACCGGTTCGAATCTCAGGCTACTTTTTTTCATTTTATCAATCACGGGGTTATTTTTTCATAACCAGTAAAAATTTGGTAATGTAAAATTTTGCTCGATAATTTTTTTTTATAATTTTCGCTGTCGGGTAGAAAGAAATTTAAATAAAGTTAACAACAATTAGGTCAGACCATCGCGGGTGAAGTGAGTGGGCGGTGCGTGGGTTGTCTTTGCGGGTTTTAAGAATGGTACGCGCGGAAACTATACGTACAAGTGTTATCTACATATGTGTGCGCGCCCACGAACACTGGAATGTTTATTGCAATCGACCAAAAATTTGATGTAGTTTGGATATTGACATTCAGTTTTTTTTCTTTGTTTCTTAAATATAATCAGTATCAGTAAAAGGTAAAAGTAAAAGTGTTATTTTTACCGGTACAAGTTTAACAAACATGAGTAATAAACAAATTACGTGCCAATAGCATCGCTTTATCTCCTTCATTTTTGTTTGAAATAGAAAAGTACTTTAACGGTCAAACTCATTAGTCCAAGGCAATATAAAAAAGTACCTAATAACTACGGCGATAGAGTTTAATTACATGTGCTTCGATATTAAAATTAAAAAGTTTAAATATCAAAAAAAAAAAAAATAGTGGCTTGGGATTTGAACCGCCGACCTTACGTACCAACGGCGGCGAGCGGTAAGGCCACGAGACCAAACTAGCATATATGATGACAAACTTAAATTTGATGTTGGTTTTTTGTACCTAATATCTGTCATCCGCGTCGAATACTTTTAGTAAATTTTGAAAAATGGTTTGATGCAAAGTGTCAAATGAATGTAACAGAAGTAGTTTATTCCAAATTATATCACAAGTATATAGAGATAGAGTTCAATTTTGTCAAATGTACCGATATTTTTGCGCACCTTGACTGCTTCGTTACTTATGACGCTGTGGCTGCTACGATATTTATGAGCATCTTGCATGTACTCATATATTTGACGCTGTGTATGTACCGATGTATTTGAGCAGGGTGAATGTATCTATTATTTTGAGGACTTTTGTTGTACCGATATAATTGATTACTTTTGATGTACCTATATATTTGCATATCTTGTCTGTTACGATCTATATGGCGCTGACTGTACCTGTAACAAGTTGCAATTATTCCATTTGTTGGTTACAATTAGAAACCAGATATAATAATAAAAAATATTTAGCGAATTGTATCTTAAAGAGGTTTATGAACCAAAAATTTATACATGTTCATTCACCTAACGGACTAAGGGAACTTCTTGATACATCTAATGAATGTTTGAATGCGTTAAAGAATTTAGGCATTAAAGTTGATGACTGGGATATTTTAATTGTTTATATTTTATGTCAAAAATTAGACAATGAGTCACGTAAGCAATGGGAGGCTAAGATTAGTGAGTCGCCCGATGAGTTGCCTAAATTTAAAACATTTCAGGAGTTTCTTGAGCACCGTTTTAGGTCTCTTGAATTTCTTGACAATAAGGAACAAAGACATATGTCAAGTCGTAGTCATTCAGTTAAGTCATATCATGCATCAACTAGTGTAACCACACACTCATGTTCTTTTTGTCGGGAAAATCATAGGTTAAGCTATTGTAAGAAATTCGGTCGTCAAGATGTTGAAGCGCGTCGTAAGTTTGTCCAAATACATAATTTATGTTTTAATTGTATGGGTGCTAATCACTCCGTATACTCATGTCGACAATCGAGTCGTTGTCGTTTTTGTAAGAAGAAACATCATACTCTCCTTCATCTCAAAAATGTCTCCATTGGTAATAAGGAAGGTAGTTTAGCCCTACATGTTGAGAATTTACCAGCTACTACCTCCGA
>NW_013531726.1:4522219-4819678 GCF_000836235.2 Papilio xuthus
TAAATAAATATTATAAACAGTACAGTTTTCAATAAATTTTATTTTTATACTTTTGTCCTAAACTTTTTTTTTTCGTTTTAAAATTTTAATAGTTTCGATGTTGATTCTTCCTCTTGTGATCTCATAACTGTATTATACATCCCTTGTAGGGCCTTTCGTATATCTTAGGAGGTCTAACTGGTCCATTTTAAAATCAATGTGTTAAATGCATTTTTTTCATCTTAATATTATACTAAACTGATATATAAACACGGCTAAACACTCACGTATTTTCGTCCGGTGGCGGCACCGACTAGTTTCGAGCCCTTCGTGGGCCCTTAATCAGGATGAGTGGTACTGGTATTATTTCGCGGACGCGGCCCGTCGCTTACTGATAATTTAATATTATATTATACTTGTATCACTTTAACTGTTATATCACATTTTGCGGAAATAAATTCCCAAATAGATTCTTTACCTTAAAAGAACAAGAATATTTTTTAATACGCATGAACGCCGGTTATGGTGTAAGGTTATTTAATTCTGTCGGAGCCTGATTTAATTCTGAACGAAATGTCGACGAGACTAAGATAAAGTCAAGCTTTTTCTTTTTGCTTTTAATTTTCTTTTTCCTCATGAATATTACAAGGAGATTGTAACATGATTTGGTTGTCACTAGCAGATGTATTACTTATGTTTGACAACTGTCATGCCTGAGGCCTACAGCCAACAGATTAATCGTGTGTTTCTGAGAGCAAAAATTCTACATAAAACATATCGTCATCCTTGTCATTATGTTTGACCAAGACAGTGATAAAAATATGTTTTAAACGTGGATTTTGATTATAGATACTCAGGGTAAACTTTGTACGTAAGTTATGTAAATTAAGCAAATTTGCTGTCAATTTGCTTAATTTCTATGGGATTTAAGTAACTTAATATCAGGTAAGGCGCTTGCTTGTTCGACTTATTTTTTATAAGAGAATGGGGCTAACGAGCATCGGGGACAGCAAGGTGTTCAACGACGCCCATAGACATCAGCGACACCAGAAAAACCACAGATGCGTTGCCGGCCTTTGATAAGGTCATACGTTCTTGAAGGACGCTAATTCGATTTTTCTTTTTTTTATGAAAAATTATTTAAAATATTTAAAGTTCAACTAAAACAAAGACTAGTAGTTTTACTAATAATATTTTGAACTTTGTTCACAATATGTAGTGTAATCGTAAATTGTTACAAATATTCCCTATTTCCTAAATAGCGTCATTAAGCCTTTTATTATGTAACTACTATTATAATGTATAAAATCTCCATAATAATAAGACGTAAAAGTAATCACGATTTCATTATTTTACGCATTCGTTCACGGGTCGTTAAGTAAAAATGCCGCCATTTGGCAAATACGGGCGGGATAAAATAAAAATTCGTCGCGTGACTTGTAAGGCGGCTATGATCTACAAAGAAAACGCGATCCGGTTAATCGAAGGACATACGTAATATTGTATGCTTTTTATTTAAACATTTTATGCAAGATTTTTCTTAGCTCACGGATTTTTATATTTCGGCATAAAATAAACATGTTCTGTATGCATTTCGTTACTATGATTTTACGCATAACAATATAAATAGTATAAACATATAATTTTTTTAATAAATTATAAAAAAAACTGTAATTCAAATTTAGCAACAAAGCAATTTTTCGTGTCTTACCAACAAAGATATATTTTATTAGCAGATTTTTGGTAAATTTACTAATATTTCTTTTACCATTCCGACTAAGCTCTAGGCTTGTGCTAGGATATGGTTTACCTCGTGATCGGAAATCCGTACCCTTAACTATTAGGCTATTGACGCTTACTATATATATTATTACCATTGTTTTTAAAAAAGAATGAGATTAAAGTATGTTTTTACATATTTCGTATGATCGTCGTATGATTAAAGTATGTTTATCATATTTTATGTATACGCCTATGACCGCATCTGTTGCAAATAGCCATCCTATTTATGATATAGATAATTTATACTCCTGTCAAGCTTGATGTACGCAAATGAATTAAATTGAACATTAACATAATCATATATTTACATATTGCGTAACGTCTGTTACGTTATTATGATATTTCATATTTGTTAAAATAATTTAGCCGCGTAAACTGTATGCTTTGTTATTAAATTACAATTTTGTAAACAATTATGTGTACGTTGCCGGTTACATGGTTAAATTATGGTTACAAAAATGGATGTTTTATTCCAATTGATCGGGATTCCGGGAAAATATTCTCATTGAATCCATAGAATCAATTAGACCGCTGGGCCGTCCGGCCATGAAATATGAAAAATCAAGTGTTATGTTGATACTTGATGATTACGTAAACATTATCTTAGTGTAGAATTAACAAAACAACAATGAATGTACGCTAAGGGATTCTCATAAACAATACTTAATGATTCTGTGCGTGGTAACACGGTTAAGAGTAAATACTTTTTTGTTTTTTAACCAATTTTATTTCTTTAACTGTGTTGTGTAATGTAAAAATGATTATGTTGTTTTGTACACGAATGGAGGACGACCTTAAGTCAGATCAAGTACAGCTAATGCGACCTCGCTTGAACTTGTTAAACCATTTAGGACCAGCAGCTCCGTATAGGGTTTCATTGTGGAATATAATCTTTGACGTGAAAATGACAGGATATTTTTACATATATCTGTTACCTAATTTGGGTCTAAAAAGTCTTCTTGTTGCGGGTGTCCATTGCTGATATGCCCAAAAAAAAAATGTTAGAAATCCGGATATTTTAGTCTTCGCAATAATATATAGTTTTTATAGATTCATGCACAACCGGTGTCGCCGACATTTATGTTTGTCATTGCCAAAGACAGTCGCTACCACCTTGGTTGTCAAGATCATCATTAGAAATCAATCGGTGCAATTTACAAGATGACGGAGAAAATCTATACAGTTGAGACGTACGCTATGGTTGTACTGACCGAATAGACGACAAGCGTCGACGATATAGCGTTGTGTACGGAGGGCGCGCAACGCGATTTTTGCGTAACCAATATTAGTTTCGAAGATTTACGTTGCCTTGTATGTGAAAGTTTGCTGAGCGTTTTTTAATGTTATGTAGCAAAAAAATATTTTTTGTCTACCTTTAAACATTTGCCAAAATCCAATATAAACTACTCATTTATTTTCAATCGCCGTTTCAAATAACATGTATTAAGGTACGAGATGTGATGTACTGTTTGTAATACAATCAAAGAGAACAAACGCAATACATATTAAAGCGTTTGTAAGCGACTTGTCTCTGTGTTTGTATTGCTCTATCAAGTAAATTGATACAACATAAAATGTACGAATAAGGTATCCAATATTTGGATAACTCTAATGTATAACAATATATCGTATTTTTGTTGATGTATAATACTTATTGCATTATATACATTATTGTATTCTTTTTTTTTAATATTAGCAGATTATTTTGTAAATTTACTAATATTTCTTTTACCATTCCAAATAAGTTCTACGCTTAGTGCTAGGATATGGTTTACAATAGTCGAATGTCGGGATTCGAACCCCCGACCGCGTGATCGGAAATCCGTACACTTAACCATTACGCTATTGATTCTTAATACAGTGTTTTTCGAACGCCAAAATGTTTGTAAAACATGTTGAAAATAAAATACTTTTATGAACTAAAAATATTTTTGAACTTTTTTATTCCGTTTATGTACTTTATTTGAAATTCTAATATTTTCTTATGAGTCTGGTTTTTTCAGAAACTTATATGTATGTAGTACAATTGGTCGCTTAATCTTATAACAAGAGTATCTAGTCATATTTAGGAGCATTTCTCGCGTATCCTGTTACGCAAACTTATATTTTATAGGATAGCGGGAAGATCTCACAAACAGGATTATAGCTGGGCACGTGGCACTGAAAGGAAATCTAATTTGGATTCATCGCATTACTCGGCCGGCCTGGCGACGATCGACATGCGATAATTTATATAAACCTTGCCCTTTTTTATATTGACGATTTAAGATATTTTGTGGTTTTAGTGCTATAGGCAGAAAAAGAAGACCATAACTAAGCCGATTAAAAAGGAAGAGGACCTCAGCATAATCAGCTCACTGTACGTCCCTACTGAAGGGCTCGGAGCCTACCGAAGTTAGGGGGGACTAGGCATTCGTCTACCACGGTGGACCATTTCGATTTGGTTGACAACTTACCTTTGAATTTCTTTGCAAGTATGTACAGGTTGCATCACAATGTTTTCCTTCACCGTAAGAACATCGGATAAATGTACATATGTAAATCGAAAAATATATTGGTACTTATCAGGTATTATCACAACATTAATACGATGTAAATTTAATTTACCTTCATATAGTCGAATCAGAAACTCGGCCAAAAGGCTTGTTCAAACTTTGTGTACCTTATGTTTAATCAGTCACTGTCAAATCTGGGACAAGTGAAACTTGAGTTGCTATACGACTCAGAAATGATTCATATTTTTGAAGTACGAATACGACAACTATCATGACCAATAAATAGAAAGTTGTCATACTTAGTCCTTGTACATTTGATTAGAGTTACAAGTTTTAAAAGGAATAAACACAAGGTTTTATAAAACCTATGTACTTTGATAAGGCCTTATATATATGTTTTTTACGTATTTATTATAGGTAAAGCGAAAATTTTAAATGACTGTAAGGTAATTGCATTAATGAATGAACGTGAAATTTGACAGAGTTAAACTTGATGTCAAAAAGAAGTGACGAAAAAAGTCGAATAAAAATATTTAAATTACTAGTTAAATTTAAACCAATCGGCGACTACTGGTATAAAGAAGAACACAGTAAATAAAATTAATATATCGTATAAAGAACATAGGTGAGTCACAATTAACTTTTTACAATTAAATATGAAGTTGAAATAAATTTGCGTCTAACTTAAAACAACTAAAACAATTCTCTTATAATCATTAAAACTTTTAGTATGGATAACGTATGCAAAATTTTAACTAGTTTTTCAAAACCTCTATTCATTTCAACTTATCTTAAAAGGCATATTTCTCATTGTGCTTCAAAATTAAGTTCGAAAAGCATATTGAATGGGAGAGAAAATTAATTCTACATTTAACAATGCTACGTCTTGTGTTTACATTGTTGAGATGATGATATTACTTTGTGTTCGTCTTTTGAATTTTCCTATGTCGTATTTCTTACAAAAAAATTGATCACTTTGAGGAATAATAAGCGAGAAACACTAAATATGGTTAATTTAGGAAATCATGAGAGAAAATCTTATATATAAAATTCTCGCGTCACAATTTTCGTTCACATACTCCTTCGAAACGGCTTGACCGATTCTCATGAAATTTTGTGAGCATATTGAGTAGGTCTGAGAATCGGCCAACATCTATTTTTAATCCCGCGCGGACGGAGTCGCGGGCGACAGCTAGTAATTTATATAATTTATGAAACTATGTATGCAGAATATGGGTGGTTCGCTTATGTCAAATCATTCACACGTTTGCCAATTACTTCTACTATAAAAATATGTTCTATTTTATTGCATAAATAACAAAAGCTCACATCTTTCGCTAGTACTTAACTTGAGTGAAATTTTTATTTTTCCGTGTCGACCCATTTTCATGTTACAGTCACAAAAGTCTACAACGTGAACCGCGTCTAATATACGTTGTTATGCATAAAATAACTACAAAAAACACTCAGTTTAAAATGTTATTTATTGAAAAAAAAAAACAGTTGGCTACTGATATTTATCCCATTCACGTGGGGTGGGTGTGCAACATAAACCTAGTTGTCTTAGCTTCATTTTAAAGACAGTCGCTAACTCTATTTGGTCGTGGTTGACAGTTGACAATAAGTGTTAATTAATTGTAAAGGCTGTCTTGGTTACACAAATAAGGACATCAAAACTTGACCTAAGACAATAAGACTTCTGAATTCACATATGAATTGATCAATTTGTTCAGTTAAAGTCACATTAGTTGAGGTTATCGTGCGGGCGCGCAATGTTTGTTATCTCGTACGAACAACTTGCTTTAGCTAGCTGCGGGTTTAGAACAAGTAACGGAGTTTGTTCTAAACTCTCCGCGTGTCAGTCCACTAACACCGACACCGAGACACCGACACGCTAACTCCGACACTGACACCCCTATGCCGACACGCCAATACGCCGGATAGCGCGACTTCTGCGACGTGAGACCTGTGCTTATCCCACGCCTTGCGCTTTGTTTTAGCTTATGTATCACGTTCAGAATTCTTGTTACGTATTTGTTGCAATTTACCACAACATTGTGTACGCATACACTACTATTATTACACTGTAAATTGTATCTTACTAATAAATACGAATGTTTAGATGGATATATGTTTATTTGAAGGTGTCTCAGTAACAGAAGAAATGATCTTACTGAAATTTGGCATAGATTTATAAAATAGTCTGGAAGAACACATAGGCTACTTATTATTTTTTTTGGATTCTGGACGGATGAAGTCGTGGACAACAGCTAGTATCAGAAAATTTAAAACGTTACAAGTAAGCACTATACATTCTTTATCAAGGTCTCTGAGAGAAAGAAGTGTTTTGCAAATATAAATCCGTTTCGTTTTGATTCTAAGATGAACTCAAATGCAATGGAAGAGATATGAATATAAAAATTCCTTTGTAGTACAAATATGTGTTCCTCTAACTTTCAGATGAACGTCTAGTTTCATTGTCGCTTTATTAGAAAAAACACGAAATTTTTTCAACAACCAAAAGACGATTTTTCCAAGTATATCTTCTCTATTGTATTTATATAATAAACTCTCACCCTTTTTTCTATTCGGTTATTATTTTACATTTTTATATTTTGTAAAAAATAAGGGAACGTTCTTCTTTCGATTACAAAATAGTTGTCAAAGAGGTATATTTTTGGGTCCTTTAATGAACGATGTCAAATGTTACAGCTAAAGTTAGAGATTGTTTTGCGCGTTATTTATAGTAGTTTAAACATATTTATTGTTCTTTAAATATATGTCGGAGAATATCAATTTATGACTTTAATGGTTTTGTTCGAATGGCAACATCGCTTGTATGGTGTTTGACGTCTGTCAGTGTCACTGTATCTGTCACTAGTGCGCGTGGTCGTTTGACAAGTAATAGCCTTGGTTTAGAGACAGCGCACGCGCCGGTGTACGCACTGATTGAATAAAGCAGTATCAGATAATAATACCTACCATTCAAATAATAAACCGCTCAGAAACCTCCGACATATATGAATAAATAAATAAGTCCTATTTCAAATATTCTATATAGAGTATTCACCAACTCAGTGAAATGGATTGCCTCACCGTGCAATACGTGACACATAGAAGATTGTGCCAATACGCTTAACATGGATTCACTACAATGTATTCAAGTATGCCTACAGTTATTTCTTGAAAGTAACATTGTTTTTTTAAATTAAAATATAAGCAGATTTTTTTTTTGGAAATTTACTAATATTTCTTTTTACCATTCCAACTAAGCTCTAGGCTTGTGTTAGGATATGGTTTACGACAATAGTCGAATGGCGGGATTCGAACCCCCGACCTCGGTATCGGACATCCGTACCCTTAACCATTAGGGTATTGACGATTCGTTATTTTAATATTTAAATTATAATAAAACAATATCCTGTAGATTTATCCTATAATATAATATGAATAGTAAACAAATTGTTTGTCTATATCTAGTTTAGTACATAAATATATCTTGATAAGTCCTCCCACGTGTTGTTCAAAAGTTCTTCAAAAAATATGTTATTATCTTCAGACATTGAATAACCTAATAATAACGATATGTTATTTTTAAGTTGTAGGTTTATTTGGTGGTTGTCGTCCGCGACTCATTAATAAGAACTCACTGTGTTCTACATTTGTGTTAAATTTCATTACGATCCGTTGAGCCGTTCTTCAGATACTTTCTAACAGAAATCCATCCATACATCCATAGTACACAGTTTTGTTTTCCTATAAGGTAAGTAATAATTTTGTTTGAAGAGTAATTTGTACTTTTAGATATAATTTGGGAGCTAAACACGAGATGTGATATTATTTTTGTGCTCTGTTGAATTGAACGTATTTATCTTTAGCGGACATATTTCAATTAGAATGCAAATTACTTTCATTCATTTAATAGAAGTCTACTGAAGCTATTTGTTTGGTAAATCCAACGTAATAAATCAAAAGATTCTCACAGGAATATAAATGATATTATTTTGAAACTGATGATTGTAAATAGAAGTTTTAATATGTTTAGTTTCTATTTTTATAATATAGATTGGAATATAAAATTATAATTATAAAGTTTTATATAGAGTTACTTCTACTAAAGTGTTCTCCGTTTTTAAATAGTTCTGGCAAAGTGTATTAGTTTGGAGAATAATTTATATAGACATACAAACAGCACAAAAAATATTACCTAATTATGTCTGAACAATACATTCTTCTTATTATTTTATCTTACTTTTACTAATGTTATAAATGCGAATGTGTAGATGTATGGCTGGATGGACGTTTGCTTGATGGTATCTCCAAAAAAGCGCAACGGATCTCAACGGAGTTGAGCATAGATGGAGTATATACTATGGAAAAACATGTAGTCTACGAATTAGGTTTTTTTTTAATTTTGCGTGGAAATATTCGTGGGCAAAGGCAAACATAATAAGCTACGGATTGCCTAAGAACGAAGAAGAAGAAGAATCAAATGAGAAATACGAGTACGTCCTTGTGTCAATTTTTCATACCTCGTCCATCATTGGACTTTTGTAGCACTCTCAAGAGAATAAGAACAGTAATAGATCGAACATCGCTTGTCCTACATCTGGCTGTGATTGATTTTCCGCAATGTGGCTCAAAAATAACGTAACGAAATATCTCAATACGAATTTAGGGTATGTGGTAACAAGGACAATTCGAATGTTGACATTTTCTCCCAAAAAGTGATCGTTTATCATTGTTTCTTTACATTGATTTATGTTTATGAATTTACATTGATTTAACTTAGGTTACTATTGATTAAAATCTACATACATATATTTTAATAAAAGTCGACGCGTCACTATGTAAAATCAAAAAAAATTGACATATATCGTACATATGATTTTAATGATTTTTTGATAGCGAAAAAGTAATTTTAAAAACTTTTTGTCTGTCTGTCTGTATGTCCGCAACGCCACGTTTGTTCCGGGTAATCTCCGGAACGTATGGATAGTTTTTTTTTTCGTCACAGCCAAGTTCACGTATGTATAGAATTAAAGTTTCGTAAACTATTCGTAGATACGGGGATCTCATGACTATGACTATAAGTTTACGAAAAGCTGTAAGTTGTTTGTTTATTGCGAAATATAAATTTTATTAAAAACTAAGATCAGGAAAAGAGACGCGGAAAGTACAAGCTCATACATAAAGTGAACGTGAAGTATATAATATTCTCAAAGAGTAATCTCTTTTCAGAGTGATTCATAATTAATCGTAGCATATTACAAAAGTCGTGAAAATGAAGTTAACATTTAAATTCAATTTAATGTAATAAAGCGTAAAACAATAGAAGCCATCACATTTCAACACGTTCATTTGTTTGATTTAATGTAAACGCGAATTTATCTCCATTTTGCGTATTTAAAATGATATGCAAATCATTTTTAATCTTTGTATGAAAACCCTTTTGAAGCTATTGTTCGTAAGTCTGAAATCATTAATCAGAAAAATACCCCTCATCCAATAATTCTATTGTTTGTTAAATGATGATTGTAACAAACATTTTCATGTTGAAATAAAAATGTGAATTTGGCAACAAAATTATATCTTTGTATTTAGCCTTCCTATCTTACTAATATTATAAATGCGAATGTTTTGGTGGATGGATGGTTGGATGTCTGTTTGAAGGTATGTCCGGAACGCCTACATGTATCTGACTGAAATTTGGCATATATGTAGAATATAGTCTGGAAGAACACATAGACTAGTAAGTAATTATTTATTCCTCGCGAACGAAGTCGCTGGCGACAACTAGTAGCTAATAACATTAACTAAAGGTATTGGGTAGTATAAAGGTGTTTGTTTTTTTAAAGGATTAAAATTGCGTAAAAATAACATTACCTAATCAAATTAAATGATTAATAAATTACATATAAAGTTAAAAAATACCTCATTATTGATAAATTCTTTATGTTATGTTTACTCAACACTTAAGTTCCTCAAGCTTCATTAAAGAGGTGAAAGAAAGTTAAGTGGTGTATAAGTTTGTACGTAACGTCGGGCCAAAGAATTATAACTTTTGAAGGTTCTCAAGTTTCGCTTACGCAGAGCTTTCATCTAAGCTTTTATTCAATTAATAAATAATATGAACTTTTCTTATATCAGTTAATTTAGTTTATTTTAATGTGGTGTTACTTAATAAAGTTTTAATGAATTTTCAATAAGTTTATTACAAGTATGTCTAACCGTTGATTTCTGAGCCCCCGTTTCAAAACATAACTGTGTTTTGTCTTTGTAAAAGAAAATGACAGAGATGACGATTAATATACAAATATTTTGGTCTCAGAAACCAACGGTAAATATCATAAGTTACTACAATCAATTGTCATTGGATCATCTGTTTACTAGAGTCGCTATGTACCGAACTACGACCGTAACTTTTGTCTCAAGTGATCGATTTATCAGGTGAACTGACCAGATGTTATGACAACAGCAATAAATAAAGTAAAAATTTCAGATAAGTAATGGTAGACAATATTTTATCACAGCTCGCGACTCAAATAAATAAAAAATTAATTATTAGCCTGTGTGTTCTTCCGGACTATGTTCTACATCTATGCCAAATTACAGCGAGATCCATGCAACTGTTCTGGAGATACCTTCAAACAAACATCCAATCATTGCTGGCTATAGCTTATCGCAAACGGGATTATGATGAATGTACTGTTAGGTCTAACGTCAGATCCAATTGACTTAAATCGGTTTCAGCCGGACCGGCGTCGACAGTCATGCGTCTTCTTTGAATAGACATTTCAATCTAAATTCTCCCAATGTTTCGTATACGTACCTATTTGCGGTTTTATGACATTCAAATTACGAGTTACAATGGAATGGTTTACAATCGATTGAGGTCAAATGGGTTCTGATATACAATAAGTTGGGTGTTGTAAATTGTTTTTTTATTTATTTATTTTAACATTTATATTATAAGATTTATGCGTTATGAGATGGTAATGAAGAGGAAAACATCGTGATGCAAATGCACATATCTGAGAAGAAAATTCAAAGATTGTGAAGTCAACCAACCTGCACTTGGCCAGCGTGGTCTATTGCCTAATTACCTTTAACTTAGGGTAGGCTCTGAGCCCCTCGGTCGGGAGGTATAGTAAGCTGATGAAGATGATGATGATGAATGAAGAGAAAATTGGTAATTTAAAAATTATTCGTTTTATAGTAAAGTAAAGATATAAATTTTAAATAATTTTTAAAATAAATTAATATTAAAATTGCTTAATTAAGTTAGATTTAATTATTTTTATTTTCTTTCTAACTTTCTAAATGAGGTTTTATTAAGAAAATGATAAGTTTGGCTTTGATCGTTCAAGTTAATAAGATAAAATAAGCTAAGGGAAGAAGGTGCTAATTATGATATCGCAAACTTTTCTTACATGCGGGTTCGGTGTAATAGAGGTTATGTTGCGGTTGAATAATTAACATGAGTTATATTATACAAATAAACCACAAACTTCAAACAATTTTCTTAATGTTTCCCATAGAAATATTTATTTTCTAGCTGTCAACCGCGTTTCGGTCTGCGCAGAATTAAAAAAAAAACTTAATTAGCCTATGTGTTCTTCCAGGCTATGTTCCACATTTATGCCAAATTTCAGGTAGATCCATGCAGCTGTTCTGGAGATATTTTCAAATAAATATCCAGCCATGAAAACATTCGCATTTATAATATTAGTAAGATTTTGCATGTTAATAAATTAAAACGCAACTAATTTAACATCATCCGCACAATTATTGTATACACATTTTACAAAAGCTTCAGTTTCTGTCAGTGACAATGGAGTGTAAGGTCGGATAAAAAAGTGAAGTGCACATGACTTGGTGTTTTGTGATATTGAGGCGTTTTATAGAACAGTTTTCATTGCTAAGTATGTATTAAGTATAATGGTAGTTTCAATCGATATGCTGTCAACACTGTTCGGAACTCGACGACGGGTACGTTATTAATGGATTTTAAATTGCCCTTTATGTGCACTTCCGCATACGGCTTCTGTCGTTCCAGTAACAAAGAGGAATCCATATTAAAACTCAGCTTTTAAGCTACATTTTAATAAAAGGTAAAGTAGATTTTACCCTGTTTTATAGGGGCTTTCTCGCATTTTTTACGGGTTATTAAGAATTTCAGACACTTTATCATACGAGGTAACAATAGAACACTTTTAATATTAATCATTTTATCGAATTCATGACAACATAAAAAAGTATAAGAATCTCGCTTACACGTACACACATGTACTTACTGCATGAATAAGAACCCATTTAAGGCCATGCTTAAGAGAAGGCACTACCTCCTGTTACACAGGTCCCTACCACACGAGACAGAGTCCTATGGAATTGTAAAAACAGTAGAACACATATTTATAAAACAGAAGAGCATCGAATTAAAAAATGAACATGCATCAATATTCATTTGTTTTATATGATTGTTAAGTTTCTAATATTCTCCTTAATACTATAGTTATTCAAAATGAAATATCATAAGTAGTTGGTTTATCGAATTGTATATAAAAATTAACGAGACTTTGAAACTCTTTACTCACATTCTTTGATGTAATTTCGAAAATTCAACGAATTTATTTCACTATTTAAATAATTTTTTTTGAAAGAAAAGATATTAATTATTTTATTAAGTTCCGAGATATTGTGTTTACAACATTTTTTTTTGTGTCGTCGTGTCATAGAAATATTTTGGTAGTTTGCTTACAAAAATATGTGGAGCATGTAACTTTAAGCTGTCAGTGTGGAATTACTGATATATTGTTATCCTTTTTATTGTTTTAAGAAAAAGAGAGACAACACTATATTACATTAGAACTCTTACAGCAGTGGAAATTGACGGTAATGACTGTACATTACTTTTTACAAATGGAATAGAAACGAAAATGACTAGTCAATCGTTGTAATGGGTGCCTAATAACTACTGCATTGCTGTAGTTTTTACGCAAATCGTATTGGCTTAGTACCCTGCTAAGTCTTAGCTTTGCATAGAACTAAGTTGCGATTTAATGGTCCCACCTTTATTTCTTTGTAGTACTTTAACATTCCTGCAGCGTTATTATGTAGCGAATGGTTTTTGATAAAAAAATATTACAAAGAATTACAAAAATCTTAATTGGCTGTCTCTTGTAACAAAGGTTTTTATTATTTTTTTATTATTACCACTTTATGTTGTCATTGTTTAAATCTGAGGTTACAAGTACTTTTAGCCGCCTTCAAAAAGAAGGAAGTTTTCAATTCGTCTGTATTTTTTCATTTATATATTTAATTAATTCTTTGGTCACATAAATTAATAAATCATAGTCTAGTTTAAGAAGAAAATACGGAGATTAATTTAACTTCAAGTAAAAAATTAATGCAATTTCTGATCTTATTCATTTCATGCAAATGTCGTATACATTAAAATCCTTCGTCTTTGCTCTTTTTTCTTTTAAAGTTTCTTGTAAGGCTATGCAAATGTAGGTGTTTCAGTCAGATGCAATTATTCTAGAGAAGTATTTTATTTATTTTATGTCGAATAGTTCAAGGCGCTTTATTATTGAAGGCATTTACAAAGTACTATTTGTTTTTAATAGGTTTTCTGAAGACTGTCAAAAACTTACTAACCAGAAGCAAAGTTTGTCTAAAAATCTAGAATTCGATTTCTAGTAGTTGTAAACGTAATTAAGAACATAGTCTCACCATCTTACTAATATTATAAATGCGAATGTTTGCATGGACAAATAGATGGATGTTTGAAGGTATCCCCAGAACGGCTGCATCTCCTTGAAATTTAGCATGGATGAGGAACATAGTCTGGAAGAACATACAGGCTACTGATTAATTTTTTTCATTCCGCACGGACGGCGTCGTTGTCGGCAGCTAGTGTTTTATACATGAAAAATTATATACAAAGAAACAAAGTTTATTACAGATGATTATAACTTAAAGAACCTATGAGAATTTATTTTATTTTCATATCGAAACTTTTTCTACTTGAATGGGCTACGGTGACGACATTTAGTGCTTTGTAGCGACTTTTTGCGCGTGGGAAATCGATTCATCGTCCATGTATTCAGTGGTTGCGTGTCGGATATTATTAATGGATTTTCAATGGCTCTTTAAATGCGCACTTTCTTATACCATTTCATATTCTCTATCTACATTTGATTCGAACAATGCAGTTCTTGCTAGAATGTAGTAAGAGAGCAGAGAATTTTCTGTTTTTTTAACTCCATCTGCGGAATAAAAAATACTCAACAAACATCCATCCATCTAAAATTTCTCATTTATAATATTAGTTATATTTATATCCTTATTCGTAGATGTACAGAGGTGTGTCAGGACTGCACCAAACGCCGATTCGTGGTCTCTGCCTACTCCTCTATGTTACGGGCGTGAGTTATGTTGTTGGTTTTATCCTTAATAGTTTACTTGTGTTCATTTGATTTTTACTAGTGGTTATAAATAGCTCAGTTGATTATTTGATCTATATAACATTTTTAAATTAATTTAAGAAAGTTGTACATTTGATTTTGATGCAATTTATTTTTAATGTTATAAAATAAAGCGGACACTAAAAAGTGCTATTACTTGTTTTACTATGTAAGACGCGCTTCGTAACTTTGTAATGGTTTTTAAATTTTAATTACAGGTATTAAAGTGAAGTGATCCTTTATTATTTACGCGTACAGATAAACTTATATAAAAACGGCTAAACACTCACGTATATTCATCTGGTGGCGGCACCGACTAGTTTCGAGCCCATCGGGGGCCCTTCATCAGGATGAGTGGGACTGGTATTAATTCGCGGACTGTTCGCGGACCGCGTCTGCGTTTACATATATAAGTTTATTATAATGTCTCACGAAAGTTTGTATAGTATATAGATAAGTCGCCATCGTTCCAGATTCAATCAGTAGCAAAGAATTGAATGCATTGATTTGAATTAATATTCAATTGATTCAATTATCAAAACTATAAGTTACTCTATGTAAAAGAAACATTATTAAATCTGTCGCTCGCGACTGCGTCGGCGCAGAAATGAAAAAAAAAATTTATACCAGGCTACTAGCCTATACGTTCTTCTAGGCTATGTTTTACATCTATGCCAAATTGTAACGAGATTCATCAAATTATTCAAACTTTCGTGAGACATTATACTAAATTGATATATAAACACGGCTAAACACTCACGTATATTCGTCCGGTGGCGGCACCGACTAGTTTCGAGCCCATCGGGGGCCCTTCATCAGGATGAGTGGTACTGGTATTATTTCGCGGACGCGGCCCGTCATGAGCGACGAACGGGCTCGAAACTAGTCGTGCCGCCACCGGACGAATATACGTGAGATTCGTCAAGCTATTCTGGAGATACCTTCTAACAAATATCTATCCAAACATTCGTATTTATAATATTAGTAAGAAGTAAGATTAGCAAAAATCTACTATTTTTATAAAGAAAAGGGGAATACAATTTTAAGTTCTAATTCTAGTTTCCAGATGATAAGAAGAAATTATTCATAATAACGTCTATTATAGAGTTTCGTGTGCAAACGATGTGCTCGTATACGTGGAAATGAGCGTATGTTGATATAAAGCAGGCATTTGGCAAAACAGAACGGACATTTTCAGCATTGATTTCGCAAACCATTTGATTATTGCGAATGCTAAACATTTTCAAGTTGCTAGAAATTGAAACATTGTCATGTTAATATCAAAGCTATACTGTGATAGTATACACATACTATTAAAGAAACAGATTATTAGATTTGTAATCATAAGTTTTAATGTGTGTGGGCCTAGCATGTACAAATTTTAATACTAATTTTGTTGACAACGATACTATGAAGTTTTTCACAAATATTCGTGCTAGGCGGCCTACTGTACTGAAAATTATTATTATTATTACAAACGACTGACGAAGGTCATTTCTTTTGTCGAGTATTTTTCATTTCTTATCTGGATTTCTGGAAATAATTCCTAATCGATACAAGTCACACATACATTTTTGAAAACATACTAAGTTGCTTCTTGACTTACAATTTCCGGCACCTGGGTTCGAATCCCGCAACGTACCAATGTGTTTTTAGATATATATATGTACATTTATCCGACGTTCTTACGGCGAAGGAAAACATCGTGATGCAACCTGCACATATCTGAGAAGAAATTCGAAGAAGTCAGCCAGCCCGCACTGGGCCAGCGTGGTTGACTATGGCCTATTCACCCCTTTTTTTTAATAGGGGGAATGCGTTACGCAAACCGGGTGCCTCGGGGAAAGCCACTCCGGTTATGTGGGACTCTCTCCACATCCCTAAAGGGACAAGGAGCCTACCCACTAAACCCCCTCTGGTTCCCTCGACTCACTATTTACCGGGGTGTGGGCATATGTGAATACTCTTCGCACACACCGGTCGGGTGGCCTATTCACCCCTAACATAGGGTAGGCTCCGAGCCCTTCAGTGGGGACGTATAGTGCGCTGATGTTATAACTAATCTGCTTTGTTGTCTACATTAAGATCACCAGCAATTATGTATGATAAATGATTGTCATTTGTTTTCTATATTACTTTTAATGAAAATAAAGTGAACATGTTTTGATACTTCGTAGAATAAATTAATACCCGTTAGGTACGAAATATGCAAAGAAATTCCATCATACTCATTTAAAAGCGCTGTATCGTACCCAAGATCAATCACTCCACTGTCTGCTTGACATGAAACGTTTTTATACAAGACTATGTAAGAAGAAATGCTTTTGCAAAACGCAATACATCAAAGTGACATAAAGAACATAAAACTTTATCTTACTACCGCAAAAAAATTATATGTTAAATCCACGCGGCAAATTCTTCGACTTTATAACCAAGTTTGTTTTTGCCCGCGTCTTCAAAAAAAAATGGATATCTAAAATAAGTCTGAATTGCGTCACATTTTGGCTACGATCGATCTTATAGTCCAGTTTAGTGAATTAACTGAAAAGCCGTTGGATTTGAAATCAAAATATCTCTATATAGAACTTATCATCATCCTTGTCATTATCTTTGACAAGACAGAGATAACAATATGGTTTAAGCGGAGATTTTGATTTCAGAACCCCTCGGTACTATTATCATCAGCTCACTATATGTCCCCGCCGAGGGGCTCCGAGCCTCCCTCGAGTTAGGGGTGAGTAGGCCATAGTCAAACACCCTAGCCCAGTGTGGGCTGGTTGACTTCACAGATATCTTAGAATTTCTTCGCAGATATGTGGAGGTTGCATCTCGAAGTTTTCCTTAATCGAAAAAACTTCGGATAAATGTACTGTCGTAAATCGATAATCTTAAAACACATTGGTACATGCCGGGATTTGAACCTAGGACCCGCAGATTGCAAGTCAACTTAACCCCTGAGCCACCGACGTTCACGTTATTATACAGTTTCTTAATTCTTATTCAAACACCTTAATTTGTACATTGTCTCTTGTATTCTATACAAAGACTTGTAACCTATTAGCATAGTATAACTGAGTGTTGTTCACTGTGTGTGCTATAGCGACAATTAAGTGTTCTCAAAGCGTTTAATATAGCAACGTTGTAAGCAGTTTGTCTCCAGCCTTGCTCCGCCACGCTAAATGAATTGTTACAATCTGGTACGTTACACTGTCTCAACTATTTATCGACCAAGTTTCAAATTACGATAGTAGTATTGTATTATACTATACATGTTATTTTTACAGTTACTAACTATCGCCCGCGACGCTGTCCGCACGGGATTGAAAAAGTTAATTATTATCTTATGTTATTGTCAAATTATGTTTACATACATCTGTGCTAAATTTCAACAAGATCCATGCAAATGTTCTGAAGATACCTCTTAACAAACATCTATTCCGTTTATTTTATTCGTATTTAGAATATTAAAAAAATTGACTAATTTTAAAATTCACTGTATTGTCAATCTTTGACAATACGATTGACTTGTACGTGGTTTTTATTTTGTTTGCGTTGATGATGTCCCGCGGTTAATAAGCAATGTAGAATTGATAACACTTAAATAAATTGCCAACATCGTTCGTATTCTTACTGTCTCTTCGTCATTTCTTTATCACTTTATTTGTTTTATATGTGTATGAGCTAAATTTCTATATGTGTATCAAATCAATCCAAACGACACTGCCGAACGATACAGATGGCGTGCAATTTGTCCATGACTTCAAGGCAGTTCTATTAACTTAGGTTAATGCGTTCAGGGCTAAATAATAAATAAGAATGCTAGTATATTTTCTAGAAGAAATGTAATAATGATTTTTGTTAATGTGTTTTTTTGGTTTAAAAAATGTGTGAAATTTGTGTTAGACTCATTTAGGAATGTGATTTTTATTAAAATTCAGATTAAAAATTGTGACATTTTGAGAACGTTAAATATTTTAAAAGTACAAAGTAACATCTGCTTGAAGTTTTTAATTACATGCGTGAACAATAGATCTATTTTAAACTGCGCTAAAGAAGTTTTAACGATCCTTTTATCACGGGATTAAATATTTTATAGCTCCAGGAAATTATTTTACACTTACGACTTTATTACCTTTATAGTATCGGTAGATACATCAAGCTCATAACGGATTTGTGCTAATTTTATTTACCTATGAAATGCATGTAAAATCCAAATCAACTGTTTTGAGTACATAATTACTGGATTTATTTCATTATACGGTCATATAAAGTTCTGTTCTCATCATCAATCATTCTTTAAAAGCAAAGACTATTAAAAAAATTATAAGTAAAATTTACCGGTCTGGAATACATAATCGATTGCTTAGTCGATCAGCAACGTGCGGTCTGGACAAGACAATCTGTCTCAATTATTAGATTCGCCCTCACTCGAAACAATCTGCCAGACCATAAATACTTACACGGAAATATATTTTGCATTATTTAAGAACTTTTGTTTTATATACGAATACGAAAAACCACGAGATAAGACAAAAACGTAATGTTAGACGTGATATTTCGACTACTTCGATTGGATGTCATTACTTTTGGGAAGCGTATTTTGTAATACATTTATTTTCTTGTTTACATTTTGTTTTTGTTATTTATTAAAGACATCATTTGTTAGTATAATTTAAAAAGAAACCATCAAGTAGATTAGCCTTGGCATATCCATTTAATCCAATTCCGTGGATTTATTTACGCTGCGCCGCGCGGTACGCGCCAGTTGAAAATAAATGTATTAGCATTGGAGCTAATCTCTTTATTATATATTTCTTTACATCAAACAAAAATCCTAAGTTTTTATAAAGTACCATTATTAATATGTTTGGTAAATAAACACATAAGTACGATTTATCAGTTACAAATCGCATTAGCAGTTATGCAAAATTAAAATTATTGTAAATTTGGGTTAGTATCCCGCCATGTACCAATGTGTTTTTCGATTTCCGATTTACACATGTACATTTATTCGACGTTTTTGCGGTGAAGGAAACCATCGTGATGCAACCTGCACATATCTGAAAAGAAATTTAAAGATATGTGTGATGTCAACCAACCCGCACTGGGCCAACGTGGTTGACTATGGCCTAGTCACCCTTAACTTAGAATAGGCTCCGAGCTCCTCGGTGGGGACATATAGTGAGCAGGTGATGATGAAACGTAGACTGCTTCCATTTCTTTTGAGTCTTAATAAAAATAGATGAACCTTCATAATATCAAAAACGATTTATAATGTTTTTCACATTCATAAGTTAGTAATTGAATTCCTAAAAAAAGAAAAAAAAGAAATTAATTATTCACAAAATATATTTTTTGTAACAATACGTTTTCTATTATAGTTAACGTCATTGTAACGGAAACTAAAAAAAGTGGAACAGAAACCTAAAGGGTGTTGTAAAAATACAATGCAAACGTACCTTATGACCTCATTTCAGAGTAAGTCACTAATTTCCTCGGATTGCCGCATACAAGTCTCTACTTCGAACAGTCGAACAGTTGAATTCAGTTCGTAGAACTCAATTATTTTGAATGTATTACATTGTGGTTGTAGTTATTGAATTACATTTCTATTATACATGGTTGCTATTAAGTTTGAGAATATTTTAATTAAATTTTGCTATAGAGCTGTCCATTTTCTTCACTTTTGCATATATTTTACTAATATTTTAAATGACAAAGTTTAGATGGATGGATGAATGATTGTTAGAAGGTATAACCAGAACGACTGCATGAATCTCGCTGATATTTCGAACATTGTCTGGCTGAACACATAGACTACTAGTTATGTTTTGTTTTGATACCACGCAAACGTAGTCGTGGGCGACCGTTAATTTTAAAATATATGTGTTTGTTTAGCATAGTTACTTTTTCGTTATATTGCCTTTTGCGTTTATGTACATACGTAAGTAGATTCTTTATTTAAATTTTGAGAACACTCTTATGAAATAGAAAATAAATCAGTCAGATAAATATTACCCATATACCAGACTATTATTAGTTGAAAAATGATTAATCATCCTGTACATTTATGCCATCAAATAACCGAGTGGGTAATAGTCAAGAGGCAAATTTTAGATACCATTACATTTCCAAGATATTTTTGAAATTTCTGTCAACTCATAAATATAGAGGTACGTGGTCGCTTGTGACGGAAATCTAATTACCTCGGACTCGACGCGTCCAGACGAAGTGGCGTCGATCGACATCCGATAATTCGATGAGAGCTCTATTTTTCTGAGAGGACGAACTTCATTATCTTATGATATAACTCTGATAACCGTCTATTTATTACTTTTGTGCATTTATTACTTGAGAACTTCAAATGTAAAAGAACATATCTTAAGTATTCTGAAGTCCTATTAACTTAAACAAATGTTCTTAACATTAATCTCATAACTTTTCTAATTTTAACTCTTTTAATCTCCTTAAAATTATGTATGTTTTCATAAATTTACTAAACAAGGCTAAAAAAAACTTTCTAGGTTACAAAACACGGCATGAAGGCAGTACAATAGTAGGAAATAAATTATGAAGAATGTAAAAGGTCGACTGGGTCCTCGACATGACATTATCTTGATTAAATTTCAACAATTCGTTCTCTTTTACACATACATACTCTGTGCATATGTATTTTTTAGATACATATTTAAAATAATTCAAATGTTTTATATAGTTTATGTTTCTCGACGATGTGTACAATAGTATACCACAGATTCTTAGACAGTGATTTAACACAACTAACCTGAGTAAAAATTTGCTTAGTTTGGTTGATACAGTGCTACAAAACTGATCATAATATTAACAACATTATCAAACATTTTAACGATTTTTATCGATTTCTTGAGCATTTTTTTTAATTTAGTTTTTTAATTAAGCTTACTACTTTTATATCATACTTATATAAAACACCAAAATGAAATGTGTTAAAATAAATTAAACTCAATTTGACTTTTGTGAACAATTGTACTTTTATTGCTCAAAAATTTATTATAAAAGCCCAAACCACAACATGGTGTAATGAAAGAGCGTACATATTCGTATAAAATGCCACGAGCTTGATTTACTGACATTCAGCCCGCGTGCTTGAAATATTTTTGCAATTGTTACCAATTTTCAACATATAGCTCAATGCAAATTGGAGTCAATTGTGCAAAGCCGTTATGAAAATAAAATAGAAAACTTTTAAACAAAATGTCAGCAAAAAATACCGTTCCGATGTAAAGTGTTTCTCAAGATACACAATATGATAAACCAGCTGTCGCCCTCGACTCCGTCCGCGCGGATTTAAAAATAAAACTGCATTTTCAGTTTATGTGTTCTTACAATGCTCTACATCTATGCCAAATTTTATCGAAACTCATAGGGTCTTTCTTCAGGTAGCGGCTAAAAACATCCATCTAACATTTATAATATTGGCTAAATAAGCATATTATTTTCTCGGTTTGATTTATAATAAATTTAATATTTTTTAATATTGCAAAAATGTTTGTTCTAATCCTCCTTAAAGTCAAGTCTAGAGTGATGAGTTTATTTATTTGATACAATATTAATAAGTTGATGCAATATAAATCCACGATAAAAAGTTACCACCTTGTGAAGGCCATAAATAGTTTTAAAAGCCTTTACACGTTGAATACGAAGCTATTCGTGTGGAAACACCTCAGCTTCCCGCCCATTCTGTGAAATGGTCGGCGCTCTCCACAATCGGAAGGTCGCAATTATATCCACTCGCTGGATACAACAGGCCCGTGGCTTTTACAACAAGAATTAGATTTTTTCTTAATAGACCTACATTTGTTTTACTCCTAAATTTTAGATTTTAGTTTACTTTAGTTGTTTGATAATTAAAGGAAAAACACGAGTCAAATTTTGATGTTAATTAGAATTTCGTGTATCATCAAAAATTGTAATCTTTTTGGTAAACGACTTAAATATGAAATTATATCACACAAAAATCACTCCGTTTATCATTTACAGGATACGGACTAAAATATGAATAATAGATTTACCAGAAATATAAATACCCATATTGCGGTAAATCTGAAACTAATTCATTTACGTGTATTAGAAAATGATATTATAGAGAAAGAGATTGAAGAGCCTCCAGGCAAGGATTTATATATTTTTGTTTACATCATAATGTGTCAAGGAAACCTACATGCTTTATATGACTTAGAAATAAATTTGAAAAAACTAGCCTAAAATTTCAATCACAGCATTTTAAGAAATATGTAAAAAACAGTTCATCGCTTTGATGGAATCCTAATAAATAAAATCACAAAGTCCAACGTTGCTTCAACAATAAAAGCTTAGTGATTCGGTTTTAGGTGTATTAAAGCTGTTTGTTACGATATTGCTTTTCTTTTAATGATTGGACATTCCCCTGTTACGATCCAAAGGTCATAAATTATTACGACGCAGTCAAAGTCAAAGATTTTATTTCCCTAATGAAATCAACGCATATTAAAGCACCTAAATTGTGATAATCCCTTTAAAATAGTATTGGTCAAAAGACATGCAATAAGCAAAATTTGTACGACACATTTTAACATGTAAAACTTTTAGATTATTCAAACTTTCGTGAGACACTTTAATAAACTTATATGAAAACGGCTAAACACTCACGTATATTCGGCCGGTGGCGGCATCGACTAGATTCGAGCCCATCGGGGGCCAAGTCCGCGAAATAATACCAGTACGACTCATCCTGATGAAGAGCCCCCGATGGGCTCAAAACTAGTCGATGCCGCCACCGGACGAATATACGTGAGTGTTTAGCCGTTTTTGTATCAGTTTATGTAAAACTTTGATTCGTTTAGGTGAATCAATTTTCTTTACACTTGAATCAACTTAAAAGAGTTATCAAATCGTTAAAGCTTAATTTATTCGTATGTTTAAAATAAATGTATAATTATTTAGATAGTAGATCGATATAGCACGCAAGCTTACTAGCTCGGTGCACTCAAAGTCTATGTATAATTTCGACCTTCCGATTGTGGTGAACATCCAACGGTTTTATAGTTACGATTACATTTCACGGAACAGATGGAAAATCGAGAGAACTCCGTCCGAATATTTAGGAAGTTGAAATTTAATGTAGATTTTGACAACGAAATTGCAGTGCTTTTGAAGATAATATAAAAATGAATTATACATAAACATAAAAAAAAATACTTGATAAATTCAAGCAATTATTATATCAACTATTCGAAGAATCAGTGGATCAAGATATTCAACTCGACCAGATTTTTTTTATTTAAATAATATTCTTGTTTTTAATCCTTTGTAACTTTAACATTTTATAAAAATATACGTAATATATAGAATTCTAAACTTTGTGTGTAAAAAGTGATTTTTTCATTTTTCATTTTACTACAATATGAACTATAAAAACATACTTATAACCCTGGCCATTCTACAGTTCGTTAAGTTAATAGCCTAATAATAACGAAAAAAGTGCGTGGGGAATATACAAAGAATAGGAGGAGGTATTAAATGGAACTTCCATATACATAATGGAAGCACGCACGACATAATCATACTTTCCTAGTATACAGTACATGATTTATAGTCGTTGACCTGCCCATTGTATTCTTAATTAATAACAGTAATGATTTTTTATAGGACAAATATATATGCTTTCAAATTCAAAACATCCTCTATATCGCTGTACAGTTTAATTATTATATTTGTATAAATAAAATTGTATAACAGACATTAGCGTAAAAAAATCTTTCGTTAGCAACTAATTAATAAACAACATAACTATATTTATCTCCTGTAACATACTCTGGTAAGTCCTGATAGCATATTCATGAACTATAATTTAACAAAGATGTGTACGGTAACATTACTAAAAATCGATAGCACTTCCATGATTAACATTAAGCCATACTAGCTATCGCCCGCGACTCCGTTCACGCGGGATTAAAAACTAACTTAATTAGTATGTGTTCTTCTAGACTATGTTCTACATCTGTGTCAAATTTCATCGAGTTCCGTTGAATCGTTCGGGAGATACTAAGAAATATCCATCCATCAATCTAAGATATAATACGAGTACCTTGTAATTGTTTAAAGTTTTTACGTTTTCATAGCAGCTTCATGTTTGTAAAATACACAATCTATTTTAATTTAAGTATCGTTCGGCTTGGCAATCCATAAATAAGCCTTTTATTTTTCTTAGTCACGTGTGACTCAATTTGCTTAAAGTTGCATACTCAGCCTTTGCGACACTGCAATACTATTGTTCTACTATAAAACATTACATTTTGAATGTGTTTTCAACAATCACGGTTTAAGTAAAAATAAATTGTAAATAGATTTCGAATGTGTCTCTTGAGGAGTCTTAATGTTCCATCGTATTTCGCTTTTGTTGTGTTCCCCATACGATATGTTCAAAATAAAAAAAGGGTTTACAGTTTGCTATAAAATATTTATCATTTCACTTTTTTTCGTAAATCCTTTTGAAACCGCCTGAAACCATTATTCTCACCAGCTAGGTTCTTTGAAATCCTGCACAATGCATTGTCGGTTGGATTGCGTTGCTTAAATTGTACTAGCTGTCGGAAGCCTGTTTTTCGTTTTAAATTATTGTTGCAATGTGTGTTTTTCACTGCCACTTTTTAATGTTAAAGTACAAGCTTTGATTACTGTTAAAGATGAAAAGATCATCGTTACAAAAATAAACCTATCACTTTTGAGAGTCGACTTTTCTTATGGGGATTTACTTTGTTGCATTAAAACTTTGAATTGGTTGATTTTTGATTATGCTAAGTTCTTGAGCGATATTGCAAATATGAAAAAGCTTATATATAACAAACTTTTCGCATGGTTTTCTTTTTTATATATGATAAAGTGGCAAAGGAGCGAGCGGTCACCTGAGTCGCTGAAATGGCGAAGTGACCGTTGCCCATAGGCATACGCAATTCCATATGCGTTGCCTACTTTTAATTGACGGAGGCGAGGATGCACAGACATCATTCATTACATTTCTTGTGTACGATGAAAAGCAATGTTGCTTGTTTTCTGTAAAATTTCAGTATCGCGGTCTGTGAATTGCGAATAAGCAATTTTTGTTTCTTCTTCCCAATTGGCATTAATATTGGTTGCGTTGATTTTAATACATGGATTTAGACAGTATTAGAATTACTAGGCGCCTTCGCTACAAAGTCCAGTGTCAGAATGAATAGTGAGGGGACATAAACCTCGACATTTTAGTAGGCTAGTGTTGCGTCAATACACTGGCATTTTTCGGATTTCCTTCCTAATATTAGGAAATGATTTTTTATAAGTCAATATTTATTTTAAATGTTTACTACTATTTAACGGTAAATAATGATAAAAGCAAGTATAATATATCATTAAAAATCGCAAAGCATGGTGTTAAATTTAATTGCCTTGTTTTAACCATAATTGCCTAAAGGTCGATAACATCCACGCTTTTGTAACAAAGCCCGGCTCATTCAGTATCGGGTGGCACGCGATCCCTCCGTACTGAATGATGCCTATACTTGCCTAAGGGCGCGTTACGTAACTAAAACTAGTAATTATAAATTAATCAAGTCGAATATTGCCTGCCTTTATGTACGAAAGGGACAGACCTTAAACATTATTCATTATTTTAGATAGAAAAAGAATGAGGTTATATATGAGGGGAAGTATAGTGAGCTGACGATGATGAAGTATTCACCATTTAAAAATGTAGTGGATCGAAACATTTTTTGAGACTGTATTACTGCTGTTTGCCGAGAAGAGGCTTCAAGCTGTAGAGTGCAGTTGGCGCTTACTTCGAAATAATTTTGAGATCTAATACTAACGAAGGAGTTCGAAACTCTTAATAATCAAAAAGTAATAGTCTTACTAGCAAAGAAGTTGTCATATGTAAGAAAAATTATTACATCTACTCAACGTTGTTACTTGGTAGTGGTATAGTTCATTTCTTATATTGTAGTTCATTAATGCTACAGCCTATTGCTGTCTATGTGGAATTTCCTCAATTTTTGTCAATTCCAAACGCTAACAGTTGCGAAATAAATATACTAAATACAGTGTACATTTTTATAAATTATTCGTTCATTTCCAGGTAAAGTTACAACAAATTGAATTAGCTTCAACTGTTAACTTGGCGCAAAGGTTATATTTTTATGTCCTTGAGGAAGCGAGATGGCCAAATACACAATAACCTTGAAGGGAAAGAGCTGCAGTGTCTGGAGGTTAATTGGGTGCTAATGTAAATATTTAAAAAGGCACACGGCGACGCGGGTTTTTACTTTTCAATGATTTTAATTAAGAAAGATTCTAGAAAATTTAATTTGATTTATGGTAAATATAAAAAAAAATGAGAAGCATAAAGATTATGAATACAATAATAATCTTTAATGAATTATAAAAACCACATTAATTATTTAAATTGTGTTACAAAGTACGTATCGTGAGTGTACTGTAGTTTATTACAAAGTGGCTTTATATTAAAATCGGTAAAGGCGTCTCTGTATTTCCGAACAACGATAAATGTTCAATACCATTTTGAAGTGAAATACAAAAGTCTTTGTTCTAGTGAAAAGGTAAAAAAAGACGTGTTATAAAATGTAACTGCAATAAGATATTTTGAGTACTACTACTATTTTTATCGCGTAAGAGCATCGGTGGCTCAGTGGTCAAGCACTTGACTTGCAATCTGCAGGTTCTGGGTTCGAATCCCGCCATGTACCAATGTGTTTTTCGATTTCCGATTTACATATGTACATTTATCCGACGTTCTTACGGTGAAGGAAAACATCGTGATGCAACCTGCACATATCTGAGAAGAAATTCAAAGATATGTGTGAAGTCAACCAACCCGCACTTGGCCAGCGTGGTTGACTATGGCCTAATCACCCTTAACTTAGGGTAGGCTCCGAGCCCCTCGGTGGGGACATGCAGTGAGCTGATGATGATGATGATGAATATTCGTGATCGTTACAATTTATAGTCCTATAATACAAAAAGGGGTTATGATGAAATGTATTCACGAAGAAATTATTAATGGCAAACGATTGATCATTAGTACAAGTTATTACAGTGCCCATTGTGAACTGAAATATTATTTGGTTGACGTGACGTAATTTTCTTGATTACTTCCCCGATTACGTCAGTCTCGGTGTCTTTGTTATAAAATTGTTGCAATTAGTCGTCGCGATAATATTTTTTAGTTGAACAAAATTATAAATTAAATTGATCTCTTAAAAATTCTTGATTTCGAATCTAAAACTATGAAGTAATACTTAATTTTATAAATTTCATATTTGGGACCATACATATTGTTGCATTTAAGATGCATATTTTTAGTATATTTTTTTTTAAATCAACAGCTTCCATACAAAATATGTATACCATAATAATTATTAAAGAGATAATAATAAGCCTTAATGATATTATACTATTAGTTTAGAAAATAATTTATAGTTTAAGCGCGCAAGTGCATGTGTTGACGCCTAATTTCCGGTGTATCTAAAATGCTTGGATATTGCAAAATAATTAATGGATACGGTTGCTCTATTGACTTTGTTTATGTAAACATATATTAGAATGGATGTCGCACACTTGGATTCCTGACTAGTATAGTGTCCATACCTCTCTTGCATATGGTTAGGTTGCGTTATTATTACAATTATACTTTAGTATAGTGAGAGCGTTGGTGGCTCAAGGGTTTCAACTCTTGACTTGCAATCTGCAGGTCCTGGGTTCGAATCCCGCCATGTACCAATGTGTTTTTCGATTTCCGACTTACATATGTACATTTGTCAGACGTTCTTACGGTGAAGGAAAACATCGTGATACAACCTGCACATATCTGAGAAGAAATGCAAAGATATGTGTGATGTCAACCAACCCGCACTGGGCCAGCGTGGTTGACTAAGGCCTAGTCACCCTTAAATTAGGGTAGGCTCCGAGCCCCTCAGTGGGAACATGTAGTGAGCTGATGATGACTTTAGTATAGTGACTAGAGAGTAGTATAAAGTCAAAGTATTGCAATAGTATCAGCGGTAGATTATAGATGTGTCTGCATGTGTGCGTGCACCTGTGTGTGTGTGTGGGTGTGTTGTTCCAATGTTTGCTAATGTTATAGTTTGAAACTTTCTATTTAGAAAACAAGATTTAAATATTAACTTCTCGCGAACTATTGTCTTGATATTGAAGGAATTTGATTTATAAATACCGCATAGTGAAATTGTGTGTTCAAACGGACAATAAATCAAGAAAATTGAGCCGTTATTCCGGTCTCGTAAATCACAGGTCGCACAAATCAAACTACCTTATGAAAGGAGGTTTCAATATGAAATTGTAGATTGTAAAATTATATGAAGGTAGCAAGTGTTAATAATATTTCAAGTTTAATATGTTTGAATGATTTATTATTTCATTTTTTTTTCTTTTCAGGAACTTCAAAGCTTATGCAGTAATGGAAATATGCAATGGGCCGGAGTGAAAGTGCAATGAAGGTTTGTGTTTTTAAATTTTACCAGCTGTCGCCCGCGACTTTGTTCACGGGATAAAAAAATAGATGGTAGTTGATTCCCAGACCAACTAAATATGCTTTTGAGATACCATAAACATCGGTGAAGCCGTTTTGGAGTAGTATGGTAACAAACATTGCGACACGAGAATTTTGTATATATTATCTTAGTGTTACCTCATCCAGTTTCTGTTTCTATGGGCTCTTAGGAAATTCCTTAGGGTTCATTAAATAACTGTGTTAAGTAGTTAGATTATCAATTAAGAAAGATAGTGGATTTTTTATCTCGACTTAACCACTAAAAGTGAAATTCCGTGAAGACGAAATTATAATTACGTTATGTGGCCTTTGTACAATTTTGTTTCTCTAACAGATGAGAGTAGAAAGAAATTTGATTATTCTCGTCCACTTTTAGTTGTCTAACGACTTGAAACGTTGTCTTGAATGAGAAAAACGAATTTAGTCTACAAAGATAAAAAGTAAAACAAAAGGAAAGTAAAGATAAAGAGCCAAGTATTTGTTTGATACGGTTATTAGCAATTTTTTTTAAATATTTTAGGTCGTCACGTGCAATATAAAATCTTCTATATATATTAAATCAATTGATGTTCGTTGGTCTCGTTAAAACTTGAGAACGGCTAAACGGATTTATCTTATCTTGGTCTCGAAATGTTCGTGGAGGTCTAGGGAAGGTTAACCCTAAAAACAGCCCTTTTTTACCCATATAACCGGTTGAATGGATCTTGCTGAAACCTGGAATTGATTTAGAACATAGACTTTAAAAACACGTAGGCTAATAATTATGTTTTTTTTATTTACGGGCGGAAGGAGTCGCGGGCGACAGCTAGTTTTTTAATATAAACTTTAAATTCTATGAATAAGGTTAGCAGAATAATTATTAGATATCTTTGACTCTTAAAGCCTGCTATAGATTTTTAACTGTACGTGTTTAGGCAAAACTTTAACTATACAATTCAACTGACAATCTGTAAAAAAAAGTACAACGTTCAGAACTAGGGGACTAGCACGAACATTTGCGAGAAAGTTTGGTGACGTCATCAACTAAATTTGTATTAGATTTGTATAACGATTTTATCATATTTTCGTACTTAAGCCCCTGTTCTTTTTTTTTACAAATAAATAATAAAATGTTTCCGTCGTGGAATTGCTTGGGACATTCAGATGCAATTTTAAGTTTAAGCTTTTCTTATTCTTGGCAATAATCATAGCTAAGTATGCCAACTCTATACTTGGATTACTTGAAACATATTGTACACAATATTAAAATAAACTGCATGGATATCATGAGAAATACACAATAGAGATTTAACAATGCAATGCGAGTGTATTGAATACAATTGCCAGTTATTATCATTTTGTCTTCTACAAATGTAAAACTTATTACAATGTTTAATTATGTTTTGTTTAGCTGTCGCCCGCGACTCAGTCCGCGCGGGATGAATAAAAACTTAATTAGTACCTATGTGTTCTTCCAGACTATGTTCTACATCTGTGCCAAATTTCAGCCTGATGCGTTCAGCAGTTCTGGAGATACCAAAAAACATCCATCCATCCAAAAATTCCCATTTATATTATAGTAACTAGCTGTCGCCCGCTACACCGTCCACGCGGGCTGAATAAAAACTTAATTAGTAGCCCATGTGTTCTTACAGACTATGTTCTACATCTTTGACAAATTTCAGCCTGATGCGTTCAGCAGCTCTGGAGATATCTAAAAACATCTAACTATTCAAACATTCGCATTTATAATATGAGTCGTTATAGTTCTGATAATATAGGGACATCATAAATCAATAAATAATAATTTTTGTATTGTTTTAAATTTTATTTTTCTATGCAAAATATGTTGGCAAAGTCTTTCCTAATAACATTTAATTTACAATGCTATTTATTTAGTATTCTAATATGATACCGCTTTCCTCCGGCGCGTTATCCGCCATCGCCAAGGGTCATGAATATCTAGTAATTATCGTCATAAAGCTTGTTGCAGAGATTATACGCTTTCCGCAAATGGTTGCAATGTTTGTTATGAATTTCCCTGTTGTACTATTATTCCGAAATAATCTCGAATCCGACGAAATTTTAGAACTTTAATTGGAACGAAAACCGGTTTCGGTGAACGCAGGCAACTAGTTAGCTTCGCTTTTATATTAAAATCTATAGCGACGCTATTGGTTTGGTAATTAAACATTGTGACTATTTTATTGAGTAAATGAAAACCTAGTTAATGCCGAAACTAAAACTCTCCGTGGTCTCCGTGGAGTGGACTCTCCGGATGAGAGGATACATGGAAATGGAAACTATTTTCTTTCTGTGCATCCTCTCCTCCGTCGATTAAAGGTAGGCAACGCATATGCAATTGCGTATGTATATGGGCAACGGTCACTTCGATATTTCAGCGATTTTAGGTGGCCGCTCGCTTTTTTGCCACCTTATGATATAAAATAAAACTCTTTTGATGGAATACGATTGTATTATTCCTCGAGATTCTTGTTAAGTAACAAACGTAGACTGTTATTATTATTCGACTTAATAACGTACAGACAGAATATTTAGGTAAAATGGTTTGTCGAAACGAGATTGTTTAGCAATTAATTATTAAATTTTTCTATAAAAATAATGTTTACAATAGAATCAATTTTATATGTGCGAAGTACTCAAACATAATCACGTTCTCGAAAGCTTTCAACGAGGCAATACTGAATGAGAAAAAAATCTTGTGTGACACGTTTGCTTCCAATTGAATTTGTATGCGCATCTTAGTTCAGATGTAAGAAGAATGTTTGAGATATTTATTTATTATTAAACTTTACTTTTGAAAATAGAATACTAATTTAAGAATAAACAAATGAACAAGCGAATATGTTTTACTCATCGTTAATTTAAAAAAAAAAAGCTTTAAAGAAGCGAAACTAAAACTATCCACTGAAATTAACTATTTTTTTTAATATGGTACTTGAAGGTTATTTGAAAAATATATCCCAACATATAACATAGTCGAAATTGAAGTATTTGCTTTAATAAAAGCTGTGAAAATGTTTTATTGTTGAGTCACAAACATCAAAGTACAAATTAGAACATTGCCCCTAACGTAAAAATGCTTTGTAACGTAATGAATTTTCATTTCAGTCTAAATTCGAGGCATCTGCGTGCCTTCTCATGTGTTCAATAAATTGTAAAACATTTATCGTCTAGAGTCTATGTAGAGTCAAATGGCTAGGAATCGTGGTCAGCATAAGAGTTAATTTTAGAGTAGATGATCTGATGATGATCACTTCTAACAACTGAGGTCTAGCGTGTCTGCCACTGCGTAGAAATCGCATGACGAATGGTCCTTCATTTATTCGGTGAGCTGCCGCGTGATCTCCTGCCGTAATTGTTTCCGACCACTGTGGGCTTCTCTAGGCTTTGGTCTCCTCTGCGCATTGTGTACCAGAAATATGCAAGAATGCGTTCAAGGCATTTGCTGGAGAGGCGTGTTTGTATTTGGAGCGCAAAAGAAATAGAGCTATTAAAAATAAAAATTGTTTTAATATCATTAAAAATAAAAAATTAATTATATTTTAATAATAAGAAAGAGAGTCGTTAAAAGATGTAACAATTTTTCGGTAGCTATCTTTGAATAATATGATAATATCATAAGCTAACTCAACAGATCTAAGCTATTTACCTATTGTTATAAGATAGGTTCGGAATATAGATGCTCTTTAACTTGAATGAGGTCCAAGAGTCATGTGGAACGTAGCCAATGTGTACAAGAGACATGATATTCTGCACTCGAGTGTACATATGTGGCATGTTCTGTCTTTAAATTACAAATTCGATAACAGATTAATTCGGCACTTAGAATAAAGATTAATGAGATATTTTAAAAAGCATAATATAAATATAATTTGCTACAATTAAATTGTTTAATCTTTTTTTAGTCATTATTTTACTTCTTACTAATATTATAAATGCGAATGTTTAGATGGATGTTTGTTTGAAGGTGTCTCCATAAACGGTGGAACGGATCTCTAAGAAATTTCGCATAAATATAGTAATTGTTTTTTTTTAATTCCGCGCAGGGGGAGTCGCGGGCGACAGCTAGTAATAAATTAATTAGGAATAGCTTAACTCACGTACGATTGTCCGTTGACTGTAGCGACTAGTTTCGGACACGTCGGGGGCTCGACCTTTTCGGTACACTCGGCAAAAATCTCCTTAATAATTTCGTAAACTGCTTCACTTTAAATTTTTTAGTTTTCTTGATAAGTTACGAAAATGTGTTTTTTGTTATTAAAACCTTCTTGAGACATAAATAAAATAAATTAATATCGCAGCTTGTCCCACGTGTATTTCAGTTTAGGTAGCGTCTAGTTTTAGATCCGTCGGGAGTCCTTCTTTAGGGTCTTCGTCAATGGATTAACGGCTATTTTCGCGTTCGTCCTCAGCGCCCGGCGCAAAGCGAACGCGATTAATGCGTTTTATTTAAGTGCGTTTATAATGTCCGCATCTGGAATATTCTACTACTAATATTTTACATGTTGCTGCGTAGTTTTCAACATTACGGCAGTTTAGAATATACCTAGTTACAGTAACTATAAGGATAAAAATGTAGTTGAATTTAAAATTTGACCTAGAAATGTCTAATGAAAATATTGTAAGAATTTTCACAGCTCGTCTAAAATTTAGCCCAACATCAATGTAAACATTAGCTGCGACGTGCGACGATAATATTGTTGTAAACCGGAGATTTAACGACTCGTAGGAAAGTGGGCCAGACTTTTACTGGTGTAACATTAAACCGACATCACGGGAAATTTTCTTTGACATCGAAATGAAAATGTTATCTCTTTGGATGCATAACATCATTAAGAAATTGTCATTTTCTTAATCAATATTAGTAATTATTGCATATAATTTAAAATTAGCTTCGCTGAATAAAAACTTAATTAGTACCCTATGTGTTATTCCAGATTTTATTTTACATCTATGACAAATTTCAGCGAAATCCGTTTAGCCGTTCTCGAGATACTTTCAAACATCCATCCATCTAAAAATTCACATTTATAATATTAGTAAAATAACTAACCAGTAAGATATTAGCTGGAAGTAGGATTTATAATTTGCTTTAGGTTAATATTAGCATTAATTATTAAACAAATAGACTACACGCAAATTCAGACTGATCTATCTCTGTCCTTTCACCCAGATTTTATAAAATTAGTCTACAACTTTATTTGATTATTAAATACACTACATTAAGTTAATAGAATATCTTAAGTTAATTAAAAATTAGAAAAATGTGAATGTGACAAATAATAACAAAAAATAATTTGTTTAACCGTTACGTTAAACATCTATATATGCAATTCAAACTTTCATTACAGGATAGGTTTTCATTTAGTTTTAAATCTGTTTGAATGTAGAAATTTTTATAAACCTACGAATATGAGGTGTAAGGAAGAGTTATATATTTTTCGCTTAACATTCTGCAGGCGATTGAGTGACGCGAAGTAAATTACACGTCGCGTCGGTGACTGCGCTTCGGTCCTTTGTTTTTATTTCTTAAAATAACTTGATACCCTGAACGAAAAGTATTCGATGTTCAAAATAGCTTAAAGGAAAGCGTCTGTTAAATTCTCTACTCTAAATATTTATTGAATATAATAATCTGTAAAAAAATAATAATCTACAGAAAGAATAGAACAGAAAAACATTTGAAAATCAATAAAAGAATATATTAAAATACGTAAAAACTTCGATTTTCCTTATGATGTACATTAAATCTATAAGTTACAGTTTATACATATTACAGCAAAAAATCTGCTTACAATATATTAATACTGACTGTCGCCCGCGACTCCGTTCGCGTAGATTAATAATAAACTTAATTAGTAACCTATTTGTTCCGTTCCATTCAGCCGTCCATCCAAACATTTGCATTTATATTAGTAAGATGTAAAACATTTTAACTACTAGCCTAAGCTAGTACTGAATAATTTCAATATGCATTAAATTGGAAATAAATTCTACTTCTGACGATTCGCAGCTCTTCAATTAACTGCAGCACCAGGTAAATATTGAATAAGCAATAGCTAGTAGAGTTAATCTCGACTCGATTTAATTTATTAAATAGCATATCCCATTAAATATGGTCAGGAGATTTACAAAATAATCGAGATAAAATTTAAAATGAACATTAACAATTATACGTTAATAAAAAAAAATTAAAGCAGTTTGCTCGTCATACTATAATATTATAAATACTAAAGTTTGGGTGGATGTTGGTTAAGAGGTGTCCCCAAAAATAGCTTTACGGATCTGGATGGAATCTGGTACAGATGTAGAACATTATTTAAAAGACACATAGGCTACTAAGTAACGAAATCTCGGGCAAATGGTTACATTGAATAATATCATCGAGACTCGTCGAGCCGTTTTGGACGTAACTTCTAACAAACATCCTTCCATCCACCTACACATTGCATGTATAATATTAAGATACAGAATATACGTATGTTTAATTGTAATGGTTTGTGAAATTGAAACACGTTATAAGCATCATCTAAATTAGTAAAATGATACAAAATAATCCTTTTTATTTGGCAATTTTAAAATTAAAAAAAAGATAGTGAAAAGGTAAAAAGTCACTGACGTCCATTAGCAAGCTTTTTTATAAGCAACACATTAAAAACCTTAGTTCATTTACAAATGGTCGGACAATATCCTTTAAAGGTGACATTGAAGGTATTCAATAGGTGGTGAGGTGTTAGGTGAGGGGGTGAGCGGAAGTAACCGTTGATGCTCTTCCGCTTTTTAACGACATAATGCACAGTCTCGTTACAATTCAAACGTAATAGCGTCCATTTCCAAAACGTTCTGTTTGAATTAAAACACCTTTTTGTTACGAATCACTGGAGAGTAAGGGCTAGTATTCAAATATGAATTTGTTTCAGTATTATAATATAGTAATTGTATGATAGGTAGTATTTTATTCTTGCCTAAACTACAAAGGTAGCAGATTGTTATCATACAGAAGACAGCGATTCCGCGTTTCGACTGATGAGTGTGCCAGAGGCCTAAGTTTAGTCCTCTTTCCCGTTCCACCATTTTCTTATAAGGAACGAATGGGAAGGGGAAGAGGGTTTCACAAAAGAATAGACTTAGAGAAAGGGGATATATCATCTTTCTGTGCGTCCCGTACTCCGTCGATTAAATTCTGCAATTGCGGATGGGCGGCGATCGCTTCGCTATTTCCGCGTATTCAGGTGAGCGCTTGCTCGAATGCCACTTTATGTTATTTTTTAGGTGTAGGTTATTTTCCATCGGTGGAAATCTGAGCCAATATAAACAACCATTCTTTTTAGCGGACTTCAAAAAGTTCCCGCGTAACTCCGCCTCTGGTGCTTCAATTTTGAAAGTTTTCTTTTGATCGAAAGGTTTTACTTCAAGTGGGTCCCATTTTTTTATAAATATTTAAACTGACTAGAAGTTTACTAGATTTTAAGTTTTTTAAATTACTTTCCATGTTGTTTTTAGCTGTCACATTTTCCTGTATAAAATCAGCACTATATTCTAAAATTACTTGACGTTTCATTATTCAAAACAAGCACAATTTCAAAATACAGTTTTAATTGTCCAGAGTTGCGTTGCTGTTACTTTTTTTGGGAATCCCTTTGTATTTATACAACAGAATTGTAACAACTACGTTTAACTTCGTTCTCAGTATGAAAATACAGTAATTAAACTGTGCTGGCACGGAAGTTAGCAGTTGAGCGTAAAATGATAATAGGCCATTAAAGTTAGATACAACTCCGAACGGATTAGGAATTGTAGAGAGAATGCAGATTTCAAATGGTTGCTAGACGTTTTTGAATGGATTAGAAACGTAGGTGTTACAATGAAGAAAATGTCTACCTAAAGAAGGCTTTATGAGTGAAGGATGGGAACAGAAAGTTGATTCGACTATAGAGTAAACATATATTAAGGCGATATATTCTCTTTCTAGTCGTCCCCTCCTCTGTCGATTGAAGGTAGATATCGCATCTGCAATTGATGATGTCTATGGCCAGCGGTCGCTTCGCTATTTCGGCGAATCCAGATGGCCGCTTGCTCGTTTGCCACCTAATATTGTATAAAAAAACCTCCGCAATGCGTGAATTTGACTTCATAATTGATGTTTCTGTTTCAAAATTGATTTAAACCAAATTTTAATATTATAAACTAAAATATATTACAAATAGTTAATGTGCGTCCAGTGAGCGACGGGCCGCGTCCGCGAAATAATACCAGTACCACTTACCCTGATGAAGGGCCCCCGATGGGCTCGAAACTAGTCGGTGCTGCCACCGAACGAATGTACACGAGTATATCAGTTTAAACAGTTAATGGTTTTCTAAAAACAATGAAAATAAATGTTAGATATTGTTTCGAATGTAAACAAAATGTAAATTTTAAATGAAGACTAGATGTTGCCGCTTTAAATATTTGACTACGTCTCGAAAGGTATTGCCGAGTGCTATACAAAAACGAGGCCAACACTTGAACTCTTATTTAGTTTGTTGAACCAATTTATTTCGTGAATTTCAATGCCTATTAATGGAATTGTGAAACATTTTGAGATGTTTCGGTCAATCTTCTTAAGGAGTTTTAATTTAAAACAAAGACTACATAGATTAAATGCGGATGTTTGGATGGATGGATGGATGGATGTTTGTTTGAAGGTATCTCCAGAACATCTGAATCTTGATGAAATTTAGCATATACTAGCTGTCGCCCGCGACTCCGTCCGCGTGGATATATAAATCAACTTAATTAGTGTAGGCTATGTGTTCTTTCAGACAATGCTCTATACGTATGCCAAATTTAATCGAGATCCGTTTAGCCGTTCTAGAGATACCTTCAAACACCCATCCATCCATCCACATTACATCCATCTAAACATTCGCATTTATAATATTAGTAAGTTAAATAAAAAGCAGCTCTTCAAGGCATAAATTCGAAAAAAAATAATAAATAGTAATCCTACGTCCGTCTCCTGGCTCTAAGCTACCTTCTCACCAATTTTCAACCATATCGATAAAGCCGTTCTTGAGTTATAAATAGTGTAACAGAGTAGCGGGCGACTGCTATATAAAAATATTTATCTTATTAACATTTTTTTAAAATCGGCAACTATTTAAGCTAACGGTTTATTCAATTTCTTTTCTTTTGACATATGTAAGAACTAACTATACTTTTCTTTCGTAAATAACTTTTAATTTTTTTTAATAGTCTGGACTATTACGTAAAGCGTGGTTATTTAGCATTAGATAAGCTGGTTGCTTGACCTATAAAAATACCTAGGTTCATGAATTTGTAATTAATGTTACGTTTCAAGGCTATCCTTTAAATATTAACAGTGTAATTTTTATTTGAATTCAAATTATTTTAATTCTGTCTGAGAAAGCCCTTTTTGATTCTGTACCGAAAAATATAAACAAACCTAGTTTACGTTATTACATGTAACTATTCATCATCAGCTCACTATACGTCCCCACCGAGGGGTTCAGAGCCTACCCTATGTTACGGGTGACTAGGCCATAGTCAACCACGCTGGCCAAGTGCGGGTTGGTTGACTTCACACATATCTTTGAATTTCTTCTCAGATATGTACAGGTTGCATCACGATGTTTTCCTTCACCGTAAGAACGTCGGATAAATGTACATATGTAAATCGGAAATCGAAAAACACATTGGTGGCGGCATTCGAAGCCAGGACCTGCAGATTGCAAGTCAAGTGCTTGCCCCTTGAGCCACCGACGCTCTTATCTACGCTAGGTAACTATTATTCTACGCTATTAAAACCTAAAGCTGATGAGACTACGACCAAGCGCTTGCTTTAAGTTTCATTGAATTTCATAGTATACGAGTAACTTAGATTTAATCCTAGTTTGGTATTACTAAAAATGTTTAGATTAAAGATAACACTGCGACATCAGATAGACATGATCAATACTTCGGGCTTCATTGGTCAATAGGTCTACTAAATTTAGCTACATATTCTTAAATTGATCTTTTGAAAAGAAAAATCTGAAATCTGTAACTACACTTTTAATATGTTTATATTATAAATTATTTTTAATTTAATAATTTATGCAATTTTGTATGTCGCTGTAAAGTCGTGTTCCGTGATATCTTTATTGTGACATCTCTATTGTCAGTTGTTACCATTCCCCACCTCGGGGACACTTTGTGCACCTCCCTTTGTTCCTGAACTAATGTTTCTTAATGCGTTCCACCAAAGAGTCTCGGTGTGCGAATGTCGAGCGCCTTTAGCGGTTTCTCCTTTTTTTGTTCGAACTGGCGCGCTGTGAAAATGTTTTCAATGAAGAAATGCTGAAAGGAAAATGTTTCTTAAAAGAAATTTCTGTAATGTAAATAATTTTACATTCAATCGGAAACTAAAGTGAGTCGAGTAATGTGAAGGAAATTGTATATTTCATTGTAAAGAAGAGAACAATTAAAGTATTTGTTGGAGTTCTGTCTTCATTTTGTGTTTGTGTAATGTTGTATTTAATCAATTTAATTAATATAATTGGAAATAATTTTTACATTATATTGATTAATTTGATTAATTTTTACATTATACTGATTAATTTAGCGAGCGTATCGTCATCTCAAAGGCCAGCAACGCATTTGCGGTTTCTCTGGTATTGCAGATTTCCATGGGCGTCGATGAATACCTCGGTGTTTACGCTGCTCGTTTGTCTCTTACAGAAAAAAAATACAATTATCAAAAAGAGATCTCGCTGGAATTCAGCATATCTGTAAAACATAGTCTGGAAAAACACATATGCTACTCATTAAGGTTTTTATTAATCCCCTGCGGATGGAGTCAACGACAGCTAGTTTATTATTTCAAAATACTTTTAGCTGCAATATTTTACATAGTCATTTTGATTCAAGACTAATATTAAATATACATAACATAATAAATGACAGAGTCAAATCAATTCACGTTTAATTTTAAGATTTAATTTCACGCTCTGTGCTTTTAAATGAAAAGGATAAGAATAATTACGATTTTCATTTCAAATTTTACTCTTGGATTTGAAAAGCTATTAATCCTTTTGAGGGAAGAAGAGTTACTAAATCCGGGAACAAATGACAATTTATTTATACCATCAAAGCGTTCCTTACACTTATTTATAAATATGTTTATGTTTAAATTACCTTTATACAACCTATTTGTTGTGATAATTTTTTTTTATATCATAAGCTTGCAAACGAGCGAGTCATCTGAAATCGCTGAAATAGCGAAGTGACCGTTGCCCATAGACATACGCAATTGCATATGCGTTGCCTACCTTTAATCAACGGAGGAGAGGATGCACAGAAAGAACATATCTTCCCTTCTCATGCATCATCTCATCCGGAAAGTCCACTTCCACTACCCATCCTTATAAAAAAAGGGTGGGAAGGGAAAGAGGACTAAATTAGGCCTCCGGGACAAAATACTACGTTCCTATAAATAATCAATTATGCATATAATATAATAAAATTTATTTAGCAATCAAAGAAATTTAAATAAACGCTAAATTGGATAACAAACAATGCAAAATAAGGTCGTTATTCAATTCGGGGTTAATTGTGATCAAGAGTCGACTCTCTATTGATTTGTTCTTAGAAGTTTCGATGAGTTTGGTTTAAGATTAGTTCTCTCCGTTCGCTTCTACTTCAGTCTGCGCTAAGATTTAATATAATAGCTGTTTTACTTCTAAGAGAAAGTATGTCTCTATTAATAATTCGTTTGAAAGTTAATCATCATCATCATTAGCTCATTATACGTCTTCACCGAGGGGCTCGGAGCCTACCCTAAGCTAAGGGTGATTAAGTCATAGTCAACCACGCTGGTCAAGTGCGGGATGGTTGACTTCACACATATCTTGAATTTCTAAAGTTAATAAGTATCTTAAAATAACTTAAACTATACAGAACCATATATATTACTTATATTATAATATAATATAAATGCGAATGTTTGAATGTATGGATGGATGTTTGCTTTAAGATATCTTCAGAAAGACTGCATCTACAAGTTTAGGATACATGTAGAACATAGCTTGGAAGAACACATAGCCTACAAATAAATATAACCTGCATTTTTTTAAATTCCGCGCGGACGGAGTCATGCGCGACAGCTAGTGACGTAATAAACTTTGTAGAATCATATATTTACGAACAAAACTAATCTTATAATCTTCTACACTTCCAAATAAAAAAAAGGTTCTTGACAGACAGACGGACGGACAACAAAGTCATCCTATAAGGGTTTCGATTTTTTGCCTATTAGGTACGGAACCCTAAAAAATTTAATCGATAATTTAAAACTACATACCCTTGAGTTAATATGTTCTATTTTTATATTCCACATCGCGTTCTATAATAAATATTTTACGTAATTTACTGCAACGTGATTTGCGGAAATTCTTAATGTACGGTTAAAATATGCAACGTGCAAACATAATATGCTGACTCATATAGCGAGAACGTATCGAGGTGAATTAAGGATGTTGAATTATTACCTTTGATGTTATGTTAGTGGTTAACAAAGATACTGGCTGACAACAGCCGCAACTTCATCAGCGCGGAATTAAAAAAAAAATGATAAGTCAAATATATGTTCTTCCAAACTATGTTCTACATCTGTGCCAAATATCATAAAGATTGGTTAAGTAGTTCCGGTGATACCTTCTAACAAACATCCATCCATCCATCTAATAACTGCCTTTACTATTTGAATTGATAATGCCACAAGATAAAAAAATAAGCCGTACCATTTACACAACAGCTGCTGTTCTTGTATTTCTTTTTTAATAAATCCAAGTCCTAAACATTTTCGTATGTACACATTAATTAAAAAGGAAATTTTAGATACTAAGCTTACACCTTTCATACTTGCCTAACACCAAATTGGTCTTTGAACTTGGTGATAAGTATCAAAAGGATTACGTTCAAGACGCCGTAGTAGCTAATCTTGTTAGTTTTAGAACAGGCGCAGTGCGACAAATCGTTATTATATAGAGTGCACTTAATAGATTTAATTTCACTGTAATCGATCATTGGGATTACTTTTTCTATCTATGAGAGATGAACAAAAATGATCGATCGATTGTTAAACGATAAATTAGGTTACGATCTTATAATCGTTTACATTTAAAAAAAAAATTTGTTGAATATAATACCGATATTTTAGATTCAACATATAGTTTAGGCTTTCACGACTTCGTCTACGAAGAATTGAAAAAAGGTGAAAAAAATCTCATCTGTTAGAAGCTATGTTCTAAGTCTGTGTCAAATTTCAATAGGATGTGTTGAATTGATACGGAGTTATCGAGTAAATATGTAATTCAAACCTATCCCACGAGGTCTGTACACATTTCAAGGATCATAAGTAACCTATGTTTTCTTCCATTGTATTTTCTATATCTATAGCAAAATTCTTTGAGATTCATGCAGCCGTTCTGGTGATACTTTCTAACAAACTTCCATGCATTATTTTTGTTTTCGCAACCAAAAGTAAAACTAATCGTAAATAGATAAAATACAAATTAAACCTACTCTATAATTATAGTATGTGATTTCATGTTACGTTTGAAATCTTAATTTGTTTGTTCATTAACTGACATGCTTTAATTAAGAAGAATTCTCTTTGTTCTTCTTAATTTACTGGTAATTATATTCACAAAGTCAGTCGTCTCATTCCAGTGTCGCGTTCACTCATTAACTCATATGTAATGATGTACTCTGGTATTTAATTCACTGTTATATTAACTTACGAAACCCAAAACGTACATACTTCAGTAAAGTAATCTTGATAGTTGATAAAATTAATTAAAAAATACCAATTAAACATTTTTAAAATATATTGCTCGACTTTTATACGTACTTATGTACGTGAGTGATTTAATTTTTTTTTATTAGAATAATTTCTAAATCGATAACAATTTAGTTGCATTTTTAATTCCGAATTCTGACATTCGACTATCGTCATAAACCATATCCTAGGTCAAGCCTAGAGCTTAGTTGGAATGGGTTTCTAAAAAAAAAACCGTTTCTTACGAACAGCATAACGATCTTATTCTTACTAATATTATAAATGCGACTGATTAGATGGATGTTTATTTGAAGATATGTCCAAAATGGCTGCATGAATCTTATTTAAATTTGGCATAAATGTAGAATACAGTCTGGAAAAAAACATTGGCTAATAATTTTTTTTTACAATTTCGCGAGGACGGAGTCGCGGGTGACGGCTAGTGATATAGGCTCACCAATTTCAGAAGTAACAATTTATAAATAAATTCATTGTAACAATATTAACATAGATAATATTTTCACTTTTAGGTTACACTGTATTACAAGGCATCATACGAGTATAATGCAGACATTTGCCGCAGGCTCTTGCTTAAGCGGTTTATTGGTATTTATAAAGTAATATTGTGAAGCACTGGCTACATTTTAGTGCGTCATTGAGAAATATTTTCACAAATTCTTTAGTTAAGATATAATATTTTATTATCTACTATGAAATTGCTTCTATTACATAAACGTCGGTGGCTCAGGGGTTTCAGCACTTGACTTGCAATCTGCAGATCCTGGGTTCGAATCCCGCCATGTACCAATATGTTTTTCGATTTACATATATACATTTATCCGACGTTCTTACGGTGAAGGAAAACATCGTGATGCAACCTGCACATATGTGATAAGAAATTCAAAGATATGTGTGAAGTCAACCAACCCGCACTTGGCCAGCGTGGTTGACTATGGCTTAGTCACCCTTAACTTAGGGTAAGCTCCGAGCCCCTCGGTGGGTCTGTATAGTGAGCTGATGAGGATTACATAAATAATAAATTACTATATAAACCTTTAATAAGGACATTATTTCTTTATATTTGCACTTTAGCTGTCGGCCGCGTCTCCGTCTGCTTGGAATTAAAAAAAAATAGTTCCTGGCAATTATTCCAATTTTTCTGACCTTTTAAACCTTCCCTAGACCTCGATAAACATTTTCAAGACCAAAATAAGATAAATCTGTTGAGCCGTTCTCTAGTTTTAGCGAGACTAACGAACAGCAATTGATTTATATATATAAAAATAAAACAATTGTCAAAACAATGAAATTAATTATTGATTTCTTTTTAACTTCATAGTATAAATAAAAAAAAACATGAGTACATTTCCTTTAGTACAAAAACTTTACGATTTAGCAATACTAAAAGTGAAAATCCTTAATTTTTCCTCAATTACAAATTGATGAAATTATCCCTTTTCCTATAGTTTCTCTTTTAATTAACAAGCATCTGTCTGTCCCTACTCACCTTGTTAATTAAAATTACAAAAGATTCCGTTTCGCTCTATAAAATTTATTCTGCTCTTGTAAGGAAATTTACGATATTTTTTCCGATTACAAAAAATGAATTAAAAAGGTGCATATATTTTTTAATATTTCAAATTAATCTGTATTCAAAGATAAACTTACGAAGATTTAAGAAATAAACTTTCTAATTCCTTTAAATTTTAGTTCTTGAAAGGTGAAACATCTAGGCAATATCCAGGCACAGAAAAGAACGTAAAAACGGCCATATTTGCATATAAATAACTGGCCTAAGGACCTTTTCTTAAATCTGTAAAAAAAAAGTTAGTGACTGCGTTAAAGGACTGACTTTATTAAGAAGTAATTTGTATAGAGTACTTATAAATATTCTTGCTTTGTTGTTGAGAAATATAGACAGACTAACTGACACGACACCATTCGCGATGAATTAAAAAAAATAAGAAATTTATTAGCCTATGTGTTCTACCAGATCATGTTCTACTCCCATGCCAAATTTTATCAAGATCCGTTTAACCTTTCTGGAGATATTTTGTAACAAACATCCAAACTTTCGCAGTTATAATACTAGTAAGATAGAATGGAAGATAGATGTATGTTTATTTATTTATATTAAAGAACTAGCTGACGCCCGCGACTTAGTCCGCGGGGAATTAAAAAAAAACTTACTAAGTATCTTAAAACAAACATCCATCCATCTAAACATTTGCATTATTATATTGGTAAGATAGTTTGAGTTTTGTCTTAAAAACATCTGCACATCGTGATAGATTGAAAAATAATTATGTTTGCTTTATTTTGAAGAAAAGATGGTTGAGGTAATTCTCAAGATGTTAAGGAAACATGAAACAGCAGAACTATATCGCTAATGATTCAATCAACACACTCGTCGATATCCAACCGTCTATTGAGCGAAGCAGACTCATTAATTTTCTTGATGTTTCGAAAGCTATCATCCGCAAAATTAAAAGAGCTTTCCAAGAACTATGTTCACTTTATAACGCTGTTCATTCGAGCGATCGTCTCAACTCTTTAATAGTCTAAGTAATGGACTATCCATTGTTCAAAACTTAAGTGAAATTAGTTTTATTTCATATATATGAATACGCGTAAAATATAAAAAGTTGCTTTTTTATTCCAAATAAAAGAAGAGCTGAAGTAAATTTAAAATAAAGTACTATAAGTGTAAGACCTGTAAAAACTTTTAGCGTTTAGTTTTAAATTGTTTCAAAACGAAAACATTAATTAAATTTCTTAAGTTTTTGTCCATTTCAGTTTAAACAGCAAAGTGCTAAAAATGTGTTAATGGCACACATTTGCATGTTAACGCTTTAACGAAGTTCTTTTGTTCGAGAAGATTTAATGCCACTTACTTTTTCAGATATGTTTCAGTTTTATCACTGAAATTTACACCCAGTACATCATTTTATAGACATATCGGCGACAAAAAATAAAAGATGAAATTATCTGTAAAAAACTTCTAAAAAGTTGACGTATATCACAGGGTTTCGATACCGACAAAAAAGGCCGGGAATATGTTAGAAAACATTCTCATTTTAAATTTTTATTGGTATTTTGTGCCAGTGCTGACCAGTTATGCTAAACATTTTGTGCTCAAATATAATTTTTTTAACAAAAAAAAACCGTTGGAATTTCAACATAAATAGGCTACTTAATACAAGGGTATTCATCGAACTTATTTTATTTTATAAGTAGTTTAAATGCGAGTCTGGAGCGTCGCCGTGTGGAACGTTGCCAGAGAATTCTATTGAGATACAAAAGAGAGGATGTCATACTTAATACAACATTTTAATACGTGAATAAAATATGCATGTCGGAGAAGAGTTTAAAACTATAAAGAGAACGAATGTCTTGAAAGTTTTCCAATAAAAACGAACATTTTCTTCAGTACAATAGTCTGTAATGTTGCTATAATAAATTGTTTTTTTTTTATTTAAATTATCATCATACCTCACCATCGAGGAACTCGGAGCCTACCCTAAGTTAGGGGTGACTAGGCCTTAGTCAACCACGCTGGTCAAGTGCGCGTTGGTTGACTTCATACATATCTTTTAATTTATTCTCAGATATGTGCAGGTTGCATCACGATATTTTTGTTTACCGTAAGAATGTCGGATAAATGTACATATGTAAATCGGAAATCGAAAAACACATTGGTACATGGCGGGATGCGAACCCAGGACCTGCAGATTACAAGTGCTTGACATCTGAGCCACCGATGCTCTACAACAAATAAAAAAATAAATTAATGCAAAAAATAATAATAAATTTAAATACAAAGTTGACATTATTTTTTCCAGCTGTAAGATTAATTGATCATTTTAGAAATCCCAACTGAAATATTATGACTGTGTGGTTTCTATATAAGCAATTTTTTTTTATTTTGTAAAATTCAAAAGTTTATTATAGTATTCCAAATACAATTTTTAACATTTCTAGTCTTAAATGTAACATCTCAGTCTCTGTAGACTAGATTCTACTGATTACGTTACGATATTTCATCGGGAAACTTCTACGCTGTCTCTACGGACCCAATCAAGAGAATTTGTCATCTTTTTTGCTTTTAAAGTCAAACATCGCTACGAAAGCTTTTAAAATCGACGTTAATGAATATAATTCTGACGTTTAATTGTCGTAAAATCACAAGTGTGAAAGAAAATATAATACACTCTTATAACTATTAAAATGTTTTCGATGTTTATCTTCCAATACAAATATTATCTTCCATGATTAGAATATGTAAATCAAAATTTATAAAAATAATTTTGTATATTGAAAACGTCTGAAGGATAAAAGGTTAACACTATACAAATTATACTACTATTATAAAGGCGAATTTTTAGACGGATGGATGGATGTTTGTTTCAAGGTATCTTCAGAACGGCTTAACAGATCTCGATGAAATTTGGCATACACATAGAATATACTCTGGAAGAAGACATAAGCTACTTTTTTTTATAACAGAAGGGAGTAAACGAGCAGCGGGAACACTGAGGTGTTCAACGACGCCCATGGACATCAGCAATACCAGAGGAATTACAGAGCGTTGCCTGCGTTATTATGATTTTTTTTAATAACACGCGGACAGATTCGCGGGCGACAGCTAGTTTTAATAATAAAAGGAGATGACAAATATGTATTATTTGCACTACTTGTGCGTTCGGTCGTAACAGATATAATATTTACGCTTACTGCTTTTGTCAGGTAGCTTACGAGCACTGCCATCTTGTTGAATATTTACGCCTAGTGGAATATACTGCACCAGTTTTTTTGCTTTTAACGGTTTAACATTCGGCATACTTTAGTACGACAACTTTTATATATATTTTTACATCTATAGAATTTGGAAAGCGTAGTTCTCGTTAACGTTTTACTGTCAATTGTAGGTTTCCATCGTCGAAACATTTGTAAAAACATGTTGTTTTCAGTCTCACGCAGGTGTTGCAGTAGGATTTCATGGTAGCGATAAATATCTGGGGAACTCAGTGCCATCTCTTTATATTACACTAGCTGTCGCCCGCTACACCTTCCACGCGGAATAAAAAAAAACATAATTAGAAGCCTGACTGTTCTTCTTGACTATGTTCTGCATCTATGACAAATTTCCGTGAGAAAATATTAGTATGATTAACGAATTAAAATGAATTTGGAAAGACGCAATATTATGTAGCTTATCTTACTTTGATACAGAAATAATATGAGATAAACTTAACTAAATGGGGCTTTGAGTTGTAAATAAGATGAAAGCTGTTACGAATTGAATATATTTCTTAAACAAAAGAATAAAATTTAAATTGTGGTTAGTTGTTAGTTATATTTTTAAAACATGATGAAAGAAATTTAAATAAAATGTTGCGACAATTTTGACGGGATTTACAGTCTCAGTGAACCTGTTACTTTACCGGATAAAGTTGTAGCGCTACAACAAAATAGAAAGTTTTCTACTTGTGCATTTACGATATGTATTACTGAAGCGTAGGCGTACGTCATGTACTTAACATGTTATATTTCAAGTGGATGAAACCGTTTGAAACATATTTTAGGTGTAAAATAAAGTTTTAACGATATGCTTTTGGCGCGTTTTGTATTTCCCGTTGAGTCGATTGGCCTTTCTTCATAGGAGAATGCTTTTTGCATACTCCGCGTCCCGAGGGTGACGCGGTAGTTATGTGGAATTGTCTTCCGGATGGGAAGCATACCCACTAAACCCCTATGTCACTCCTACGCATCATGGCGAGGCCACGGGGATGCTTGCGCTTTCATCCGCGATCTCGCCTGTTAGCCGATTGGCTTGCCGATCAGTGCATAGAATCAATCGGACCAAAGATAATTTTTTGGAATCATAGGCTCAATAGGTCAAATGAGAAATATAGCCTGTTCGGACGATCGGCTTACTGATTACTCTTTTTTTGTTAATCCCGCAAGGACGGAATCGCGGGCGATAGCTAGTATTGTAATATATACAGTTATCCTCGATTACTTATAGAACATAGTTCTTTATTTGGGAAAGTTATATGTGAATCGCAGATGGGGGAAATAGCGTTTCGTATGTCAATAAGTGTGGCAAGGCTTGTATGTAAATCACAAGAGAGATTGATTTTCCGTTCGGAATTCCGGTACGTATGCAATGGCGCTGAATAACAATGTGGGTAGATATAATTCTGAGCTTTTCAGACTTGAAGATAGCCAGAAAAATATTTTTCATAGATGCGCCTTACTTCATTTACAAAAGATATATAGACAGTTTGTAGCGAATTTGTTTATAAATTATTATGTATCTGTTTGTAGATGTTTTAAATTTGACATGATTCTAACTAGAAAATTGGAAAAAATATTTGATTTATCTGGATGTTAGTGAGAAAATAAAGTATTTTTCTTCAGTAAACATTGTAATAAACACATAGTTTTCATGATACTTTTTATTCGTGATAAAGATAATGAGATGTAAATTGTTTAGACAAGTATAACATCACTTAACGTGGGTTCCTGAGACCTAAATCCCTGGACAAAGTATGTCGTCATTGTCATCTTTGACAAACAAAGATAAAAATATGTGTTAATCGGAGATTTTGGTCTTAGAAACCCACGGTTTTCCAGGTTACGATAAAATAAAATAAAACTATTTGAGCAACGTATTTTATTGTAAAAGTAGTTGAACTTTGTTCTATTTTTTGTCTCAATATCTTATACGAATAAGGACAAGCTTTCTTTCAAGTTGACGCTTTTTCGTTGAGGAAATTTTATTCTTTACTTGGAACTTGAGAACATTTTGCAGACAAATTGTGTTATAAGTTTTTCCAAGTGGAGTATACTTCGTATAAAATTACTCGTACAGTAAGTTTTCATATTACATTTAAGTTGGTGGTTATTTGAATACTTATTCTGACACTATTATTTTGGCGTTATTTATTACCATCTTATAGACGAACGACCAGACCTTACTCAAAGGGTAAAAAAGTTATAGATGATTTTCATAGATAGATTATAGTCCATATTAAAGATGTTTTTGAATCAGGATGTTGTTGCTGTAATTCCCTTTCTATCAAACATAGTAGGATCTGTCTAAAAAAATCCTTTAATTATCAATCATCGTATTTCATAATAGATTCCTGCCGCCGAGTTCCGTATGGCTGGCAATCCACAACCGTACGGTTTGCGCGAAGCTTCCTACCTCGTACAGCAGCGTTGTGGAATGGTCTGTCCTCGGCGGTATTTCCAAACCGCTACGACTTAGGGTCCTTCAAAAAGCGAGCTTATCACCACCTCAAAGGTCGGCAACGCATCTGCAGTTCCTCTGGTATTGATGATGTCCATGGGCGTCGTTGAACACCTCGGTGTTCCCGCTGCTCGTTTGCTCCCTTCTGTTATAGAAAAAAAAATAGACTTTTGCAAAAGTTTATTGTTAGTTTGCTTAGTTTGCTGTGATTTTATATTAGAAAAAAAACATTCGAATTCAAAAGGTATTACTAAACGATTGATATGTATACGAAGTCAGGTACCTCACAGACTTAAACAAAGATTTAGTATGTTGGTTGTGTTACGTGAAACTACTAAAACAAGATTACCTCAACAACGTCCAAGGTCAATCTTCATTACGTGTACAATGTTGAATTATGCAAGGAAGGTCCTTCTTCACTGGTAAGTGCTCGAGTCGCTAATTATTTTACTCGCTAATTTTGTTAGCTCAAGATTTACCGCTAGCTTTTTATTTTTCTTTATTAAGACGAGACGTACAGAATGTTTACTTAATGAACTAGCTGTCGCCGGCGGCTCCTTCGCGCGCAATTAAAAAGGCTACATAAGCAGTCTGCGTGTTATTCTAGATTATGCTCTACGTCTATGCCAAATTTCATCGAGACCCATTTGTTCTGAAGATACCTTCTAACAAATGTACATCTAAACTTTCGCATTTATAACACTTCTCAGTTGTTTTTCGATTTGATTTTATTTAATAAGTAAATTAAAGGACATAAAAATGTATAGTAGGTGTGGAAAGTTTTATGAAAGATATATTAACATTTTGAAATGGGATCATGCGAAATATATGTAAAGTTTCGCAATAAAGATGCTTCTTTTGACACGTTGTCCTCTTTGAACCGAGAAGTTCACGTGCGATCATTTGGTCGTTTGCACCGGACGCTATATCGCCGGTTTTATTACCCAACTTAGCTCCACTACCGCCGGATGATTTGTTACCGTTTACGATCTAAAGTTTTTATATTGCGGTTCTCTTATATCCAAAGTGTAGATCATAAAGTACAGACGAGGACGTTATGTCCGCTATCATTTTTATTATTTGAAGAAAACATTTTTTAATATCTTCAAATATTTTATTATGAAACCAAAAAGTAATTTAATTTTATGACGCAATAATACTACAAAGGGTTATGTTATTATACTACCAAAATAATACTATAAACTATATACTAAAACTAAACCAAACTAAAAATAAAACTAAATAATATAAAAAATCGACCCCAAATCGCTGCGGTCGCACGGTAGGGTTCCCAAGAGGCTGGCGGCATTTCCCCGTTGGATGGCCAGGCTCAACCTTTGGCCGAAATGCGCGCCAGCCCTTGGATCCCCTGAGGCGTCGATGAGGCGTGCGGAAATCTCCTTAAACAGGCGACGGGCTTCCGCACCCCAAGGCCCCAAGGTCTCCACGGCAAAAGGCGCAAATATATACGGATCTGCCAACGCCGCATATTTACGCCTTTTATTGATTTCGGCTGTCGCCGCAGCTGCGCCGGCTTTACGAGCGGTCGCTCTCACGTGGGATGGAGCAACAGTGTCCACGCATGTGGCATCCCACACGAGTGACCGCCCGTTTTTCCACGGAATGAGCGTCATACCGTCGGGCCTCCAAAACCAAATATATTAATCTCTATTTTGAAAGTAAAGCCGGAAGTGGGTACACGATGCATCATCCTTCTTCATTATTTCTAAGCTAGCTAACACCCGCGACTCCGTCCGCGTTTCATTAAAAAAAAACCTAATTAGTAGCCTATGTGTTCTTTATCCAGACTATTATCTACATGCATACAAATTTAAACGAGATCTGGTCAGTCGTTCTGGAGATACCTTTCCAGCCATCCATCCATCTAAAGTCTAAACATTCACATTATTAAGATGTTAATCTTAAAAAAGTGTATGCCTAAGTCTGCTTCAGAAGACTCCAAAAAATATATGGGATATAGATAAAAACCGTAAAATAGTTTTTCAGTTTTTTCAACAAAAACAATATCTTAATAATAGTAGTACATAGTTTTAAGTATTGTTTTAAATTATTCATTTCTATATTCAAATATTTATTTCGATGGGATTATAAAGTTTTCTCAAAATGTTATTGTATACGCGAGAAAATCGGATGTTATTTTTAGTGAAGGAAGCAAAGGGCGCGTCGAAGTGCGGATTATTGCTGCCTTGTTTTTGTTTGTTTGTAATATGCGGAACGGAATTACGAGTTATTATGGAACTTTTGGTTGGATTTCGTCGGTGTTATGGTTTTTAATGTTTTTGGCATTAGGAATTTATGCTTTTAATTTCTAAACCTTTTTAGTATTATACCTATTGTATTTTTTTTATTACATTTACTACAACTCTATTGAAATATATCGCTTGTTTAAACATGTTTTAAATTAAACAAGGTTTAACCCTTGATTCGATGGTGTCCAGTGTGACGAACAACTAATTAAAAAATCTACTGAACTAGTTTAGAGAAAATTACGTGAGTATGACTTTACTAAAAAAAAAAACAGTTTTTTGCTACAAAAAATTTCGTCAAATTAAGGGTTAACTTATAAATACGTGTATTAAAAAGATATCAAGGATATTTATTAAATGTTATATCAATTTTCTACTATTCATGTTCATATTTCATTTAAACGTCAAGATAATGCTAGAGTTGTTACTTTTTTTTCTTTCTGTAGGTTCTATTTAAAACAAATTTAAGGACAACAATATATCTTTATACTTTGTGCTGTTCCGTAAATATATTCCGATTAACAGCTTCGAGTTTCTGGATACAGAAAATATATAATCAAGCTTAAATGTTCGATAGTGTAAAGGCTTTGGGGTATGAATTTCCCTCTCTCTTTATTTATTCAGATTGGATACAGAACCTGTAAACGTGTTTGCGTCGCGTTCAATATACAGTCGACGTTTACTCTTAACGTTTTATTTTTAATCTACTATGTACAATATATTTAAACTTAAACTTCTTTTCAAAATATTTTCTTCTGTTTGATTTCTTGATTCCATCATCAGGTATACGTTCCCACCGAGGGGTCGGAGCCTACCCTAAGTTAGGGGTGAACAGGCCACAGTCAACCACGCTGGCCAAGTACCGGTTGGTTGACTTCACACATATCTTTGAAATTCTTTTGAGATATGTGCAGGTTGGATCACGATGTGACCGTAAGAACGTGGGATAAATGTACATCGGAAATCGAAAAACACATTATTGATTTGACATATTTATTTCTTGGTTCCAAAACATCTAATTATTGTCAGTATTAAAATGAACATAAAATTTATTTTATTGAAAAAATCGTAACAACAAATTAAATTATAATATTTTAATTTAATTTTATTTCGATGTCCAGTGATGTAGATGACTGTTTCAAGTATTTCACGTCACTGCCTTTACTCAATTAAGATACACGAGAAATATCTTAAACAAATCACGAGGTACTTAAGCAAATGTTCCATTTTGAAAGGGATTCACCTCGTAATTCATCAACTGTGGGTTTTCGAGTCCGAAATCTCTGTTTAAAAAATATAGTTATCTTTGTGTTGTTAAAGTTAATGACAATGATGACGATTTGTTTTGCACAGACATTTTGGTTTCAGAAACCCACGGTAAGTAGTTGTATGTAATCCAAATACGTGTCTTTGAACATAGTACCAAAGGTTATTACAATTTAATATTATCAAGAATTGAATGAACGTGATTCAAAATTTTTATTTTTAACACTTTTTAATTATAACATTTATTTTATCTGTGGAAACTAAATTCAACAAGTTAAGCTGAGTAATATTTGAACCGTTATCTTATCTTTAAAAAGTAAAAAGCAAAAGCAAGTGCGGTCTCTATATGTCTCTTTGTTAGCCACTGGTCTTTTATCTAAAGAGGGAATTGGGGCAAAGTCCACGAATAGGATTAAGATAGATTAACATATTTTACAACTTCATTATACTTTATTTAAATTATTTTAAGTTTGTGTTTTCTTATTATTTTTTATTTTTTAAAACAGGATTTCTTTTTTTGTAAAAAAACAACCAGAAGCAGATTTCAGAATAGCAGTAAGTTTGCATTTTTTGTCACCGCAGATTAATGTATTTGTATGGTGAAAATTACAGGAGTTATAAATTTTATAAGCTACAGATAATGAAATAAGTATTAAAACATGTCACTTTAATAAAAACTAGCAGTTGCCCGCGACTCCGTCTACGCGGAATTCAAAAAAAATCTGCCAGGGATAGTAGGTTTCTAAGAGTGAAAGAATTTTTCAAATAGGTTCAATTGTTTTCGATCCTATTCAGTACGAACAAACAAATCTTTCATCTTTATATATAGATGGGTAGTAACTATTTAGTTGTAATATGGATTACTTATAAATATTTTTTCTCAATGTCATATGGTAGTTGAAATGTACTACACATTCATATTTCTACTTTGCCACCAATTGTCGGAGATAGAACTGCGTTCATTCAGCAATTTAGATAAACAGCCTGCCCCGTCCTTGATGGTTTCCATTCTGTTGAATCACGACCGATCTTGTTACTGACAATGCCTTTTACTTGTCTTGTTTTTATTTGTGGTCGGCCATTTTATCTTTTGTTCCATCCATTCTTTCGTTAAATTAGAAATTTGGTAAGTTAATTAGTTGTACTCAAGATGTTATTTGACGCATGTAATAAATGACATACTAAAGTTAAGTTCAGTTAAGTTAATTTATTTCTTTATTTCCCAAACAATATTTAGTATCACATGGAAGTTTTATAAATGATAGCTTTTGCCTGCGACACAGTTCGCGCAAAAAAAAACAACAATTAGAAGCCTATCTGTTCTCACAACTATTAATCCAAATATTCAATATGTACGCTAAATTTCAGCGATATACGTTGAGCAAGGACACTGGAGATACCTGCTAACAAAAATCCTTCTATCCATCCATCCATCCAAACATTTCGTTTTAATATAAGTAAGATGGAAACAATGAAAGAGTCTTTTAGACTGGCATCGAAACCCAAGCTAAGCTTATGTAGGAAGTTAAATGAGCCGTTTCGCCAACGTTTAATCCTTCATTAAACTTTGCCAAGCCAAAGGCCAAGGATTAATGAATAGGCAGCACTGAGAGTACGACTAGTCGAAATGCAATGGACTTGTTCAATCGACCTTATTTTACTTCTCTTTCTTACAAATATGTATTTAATTTTAATTATCTGCAGTGCGATAATATTTTACAAAACAAATAAAAACTCAAATTATGATTAAAGTTGTTGTTGCCCGCGACTCTGTCTGCGTGGGATTAAAAAATACTGAAAGTAGCCTATGTGTTCTTCCAGGCTATGTTCTACATATATGCCAAATTTCAGCGAGATCCGTTCAGCCGTTCTGGAGATAATTTCAAACAAACATTCATCCATCCATCCAAACATTCGCATTTATAAGATGTAAGATAATAAGATTCCGTCATCATGATGTCTTTTTGTTTTTTGGATTTTTTGTAAATCTTGACTTTTTGCAATATAACAGTTTGTCGAAAAATTTGCTATCGCGTGGTGTAAGATATGGATAGAATTGTGTTAAGTGTTTAAGAATGTTAAATAGAGCCTTTTTTTCAAATGAATACCAATTATTCTTATCAATACTTTGATTCTATGCAGAATCAAAAGACATCTCTGTTTAACTGTCTAAGTTACGTTTTAATTGAATACAGTACTCCTCGTAACAGAACGATGTAGCCACTTTTCTACTGCACTGCTATTCTAACGATGTCCAGATGGCTACTGGCACTTAAAATAAAGAAAAATAACACAATACGTTGAATATTCGGCGTCTTAAGTCATTTTATTACTTCCAACTAAGAACGTAATAAATATTTATCACAAGTGCTACTAAAATATTTTGATTGAACTTCGTTATGCGTACGTCAACAGAAACGACATAAATGTCTACTACGAAAATCGGAGTCGAGATTGTTTTTCCGATTGGGGATTTTGTGGTGTTAGGTATATATGTGATTCAAAAATTTATTTGTTGGTTAGTATATCAGAGTTGAGTTTCATATTAAGATTTTTGAAATGCTCTAAATCTAACACTATACACAAACAAATGTATTATTATCCGTGGGTTTCTGAGGCCTAAACTATTATATACAATATAGATATTCCTGTCCGTCTTTGACAATAGAGATAACAATGTTTTTTAAATGGGGATTGCGGTCTCAGAATCCCACGATATGTGAAATACTTTTAAAAATAATTTAATGATACAAAAGATTTAGTAAAATAGAATATTAACGAAATGATAGAACGTACAATTATTTTATCGTCTCCATTTATGTGCAATATTATTGTATTACTAACAAAAACATTATTATTTCCTTTCTTCCTTTATTCAATTTGAACAAATGTTGGCCACTTATAGCCCTCTGCGCAAACAATTTGTGAATGCAGTACATCGTTAGATAAACATCAAATATCTTCGAGATTTCCCTTTATCATAAATCAGCCAGAGTGTGGAACTGTCAATGGGTTTGTTCATTTATTATCTTTGTTAGTATACAATTACGGCACATATTATGCAGTTTTCGGTTCGATCGTCTTTTTAAAAAGTATATTACAAAAAACCTAGGTAATGTTAGGAAGAAAATCAAAAATGTGCCAGTGTATTGACCCAACCGTAATCTTAATAAAATGTCGACGTTTGTGTCCCCTCACTATTGATTCTGACACTGGACTTTGTAACGATTGCAGGTCATTCGCGCCAAGTGTTTCTAACTAATAACGTCTAAAGGTCGATTACAATGTTCGTGAGCGTGTGCGCATTCAAATATAACGCTTGGAATAATAGTTTCCACACATTCTATTTTTAAAAAGCCGCAAAGACATTTGCCTACTTCCCGCTCTAATCATTTACCCCATTAGGGCCAAGCCATTTTTCATTTATAAAATGACTCGTATTTTTTGATTTTAAAAGTATAGTTTCAATTTTTTAACAAGAATTTATTTAAATTTTAATTAGTTACTTTATTATATATATTTTAAATTACCTGATTTTTTCTTCTTGCAATTAAAAAATAACCGTGTATATTTTGGAGTACGCAAAATTTACCTACAGATTAAACTTTAGGTTGTCTTTGATATCTATTTTTATATGGTTTAGTCAATTACTTAGCTTTAATTGTAACTTGATTTCAGACTCAAATTATTTATGTATTCGAGAAATTTAAAAAAATGAACGTTCATCTGAATAAGCCGGCAATTTAGACACGAAACCGTGAGATCGTAAATACCTATCTTCTAGGCCGCAACTGCAGTTCAATTACTTTTGAAAAAAAAATGTTCAGGATCAACTACAATATAGGGCACTAGATTTAATTAGTCATTAGTTCAAAGGTAAAGGAATTTGATATATGTAGTTGAATACTTTAAATATAAATTTGTGCAATATTTGCCAACAATTAAATCATGATAAAACTTACAACTTATATAATATTTTGATCCCAAATTAATCTTAAAAACGATGTAAAATTTAATATATAATTTGATGAATATATCATTAATTTGAAAGTTTCAAAGTAATTTTCTTTACGATATCGAAAGAAAATTTTTAAACAAAGCTCTAAGTTAAACTTTGTTACAAGTTGTCGCATGTTCGTCGCTGAAAAATTTCATTCTTTATATGTTAGAACATTTTATACTAAATTGTGTTACAACTTTTCTTGAGTAACCGTAGCCATACTGTTGGAGAATTTAAAAGGAACCTAAACGTGAAATTTAAAATTCAATTTTCATGTAAAGTTTTGGTTCAGACAAATTCTTTTTTGATTTATAGTATACATATTTTAATTAACGATATAAGTATTTTTAATAAACCGTATTTCATTTTATGGGCCGTAAACACACTCAATGTTGGTCCTACCTTGTCTAGCATTCTTTTTAGTTTCTTATGTTCATAACTTAATCCGCTTGCATGATTGCCGTCCCGTGCCGTGGGCCTAACTGTAGTCCTCTTTCCCTTCCCACACTTGCAATATAATAAATGGATAGGAAGATGAAGTGGATTTGACGAAAGAGGGAAGAAATGGGAAGGGGAAATGTTCTTTTTCTATGCGTCGCTACCTCCGTCAATTTAAAGTAGGCATCTGCGAATTCACGTGACCGCTTGCACAAAACCGCTTTATTATCAAAAACATAGTACCCAACTAACATTTATATTGGTTTATTTAAGTAACTAGCTTTTGCCCGTAACTTTGTCCTTGTACAATTGAAAAACATAATTAGTAGCCAATGTGTTCTTCCAGACTATGCTCTACATCTATGCTATCAGCGAGATCCATGCCGCCATTTTAGACATACCTTCTAACAAACATCCATCCATCCTTCCATCTTTCCATCACCTTTCGCATTTATAATATACTAGTAATATTAATTTTAAGTATATTGATTACTTATGATCATATTATTAATTTACGTAATATTATGACGTCACCTTCCTCTAGGGGTTAACAGCGACGTTCAATATTCAGTGAATAATGAATAACGGTTACAGTGCACTGGGGAAATAGACGTCGATCTTGTTTAATTGAGACGGAGCGCTCTCGGACGCTACTATTCCAACTGATTAATTCTTTCGATAACGATGACTTAATTAAATGTACCCAATCAAGTCTACAGTTTAAAATTTAAATTATGATTTACAAAAACTGTTAATTAGGAGAGTAAATTCAAAATTAATCATCATCAGCTTACTATATGTCCCCATCGTGAGGCTCGGAGTCTACCCTAAATCAAGGATGACTAGGTCATAGTCAACCACGCTTGCCCAGTGCGGGTTGGTTGACTTCACACAAATATTTGAATTTCTTCTCAGATATGTGCAGGTTGCATCACGTTGTTTTCCTTCACCGTAAGAACGTCGGATCGTACATATGTAAATCGGAATACGAAAAACATATTGGTTGGAATTGTATTCGAACCCAGGACCTGGATTGTAAGTCAAGTGCCACCCCTGAGCCACCGTTGCTCAATTTAAACTTAGAGGAAATGTATTTTTTACATTGTATTACTTTACTTTTGTTCCAATGTAATCTACTGTCGTTTGACCAATTTTGTGATGACCAATGAAGATATGGTTCGTATTCTTTTCCTGAGTGTCGAAGTGGTAAAGGTACCCAGTTCGTAGAATTATTGATTCGTTAAAAAAATCACTAATTAAATATCACGCTTTTATTTTTATTTCTGTCTAGGTTACGAATAATTTCAGATCCGTTTAAGGTTCTTCTTCAGGGTGAGTGGATTAGGGGATTTATTGCTGTTCTGGACTGCAGGGATTTCGAAAGTTTTAATAATTCAAAGAAAATAAAATTGAAAAAACATAACTATTCAAAAAGCTATTGTTCCTTGCATGTGGATAGATATTTTAGTAAAAACATCTTTTTTATTTTAGCATCAACGGTTTAATTTAAAGATAGAAAGAGCGACAACTTAATTTAAATGAAAATACTAATTCACAACGTGACTTGGGATTGTTAGTGTAAGCGAGGGAAAATCCGGCCGCTGTTTTTCAAGCCCTGTCCACAGGCGACGCGGCGCGGCATTGAAGAGAGCATTATCGCAGGACTGTTTTGTTTACTATTTACTGGATTGTAAAATATAATGCAACACTTTTGTTTTGATTGTTATTATTTTAAACTAATTGATATACTGGTAACACGTCTAATTTTCCAGAGGCGCCTACATATTTCGGATCGGCGTCCATGTTCATGGCGAGTTTGTATTCGAGTAGGAAAACAAACAATATAAAATTGTATAACGTATCAAGTGAGATTTATTTAGAATACCTAAAATCAAAGTTTACGGCGCTAAATTCTGATTCCTTTAATTTGTAGGATTGTATTGCCACAGGCGATTAAACAGTGTTTGTCTTAATGGGGTTCAAATACTATGGAAAACTATTTATTTTGAAAAAATATGCATTTATTGGTAACCTAGTATAAAGATAGCTTTGTTCTATGTAATTGTTTTAAGATTAATTGTTTTTATTAAAATAGCAACATTATTTACTATAATAAGTTTACGGGCATCTAAGGTAACAATCTAATTTTTCATTTCGCCGCGGCGTCGGACACAAAGAGCAATTTTAATGCAATTTGGTGCAGCATCGCCAAGTGCTCGCCTGGCATTTTTTACGTGGCGAGACTCCAGAAGTAAGGAAAGGTGTCGGGAAGATTAATACATACTTAGCTGAAATTTTATCCAGTAAACAGTAATACACATAATTATGATGGATACTGAAATCTTTAAAAGAAAGTTCTTAAAAATTATAGCTTATGAAAATGGTTTTCAAAATGAAAAAAAAATATATTTTGGTACTTTTAGACATTATTACTTACAATCCTTTGGCGCGAATGGGGCACTTCCATTACAAAGTCAAATGTCAGAATGATTAGTGAGGGGACATAAACGTCGACATTTTAGTAAGGCCAGGGTTGTGCCAATACACCGGCACAGTGTCGGATTTTCTTCCTAACAGTACATTAAATTCTAAATTATTGTTTAATTTACTCTTGCAGATTTAGTAATGTTTTGAAATTTTCAGTAATAAATTAATCGGAAATAAAACAACAATAATTTTATCGCATCAGATCAAAGCTTATTGAAAATTAATAAAAGCAGTGCTTACATAGTTAAAACTTTCGTGAGAGATTATAAGCTAATTAAGATATTATGTGTTAATATAATAAATATACTTATACTAATTATTTTAGAAATAATACTTATGTAATCTTTTACTTACTAAAGCGTTTGTTTTACAGGTTTCTGCGACATTACTGGTGCTTATTCATCTTTCGATGAACGTTTTGGAAGAGGGCCTAGCGGTCAACCCAAGTAAGTTTACATTACATCTTCATTTGAAAAGTAAATTGAATTTTTGCTTTTTTTTTCGTTTTATCTGTTTTTATTTTTTGTTACCCTACCTCGTGTTGTGTAAATGGTGTGGACAAAGGGTCCAGCTGAAAACCAGCGCAGGAATGCTCAAGCTCTCCCTGCACCAGCTGAGCTGGCCACCTTTTTTGCCACATCCTTAATTTATTTAATCTTTTTTGGTTGTTTGTGGCAATAAATAAATATTCTATTCTGTTCTGTTCTGTTCTGTTCGGTTCGGTCGGTTCGGTTCTGTTCTGTTCCGTTCCGTTCCGTTCCGTTCCGTTCCGTTCCGTTCCGTTCCGTTCCGTTCCGTTCCGTTCCGTTCCGTTCCGTTCCGTTCCGTTCTGTTCTGTTCTGTTCTGTTCTGTTCTAAATATGTAAAAAACTTTCTATTTAAGCTTCAATAGCTTAATAATAGGGTACGGATTACCGATTTGGCCGGGGGCTTGAATCCCGACATTCGACTATTGTCGTGAACCATATCCTACTACTACCAAGCATCGAGCTTAGTTGGAATGGTAAAAGAAATATTAGTAAATTAAAAAAATGTCAAAACCCCCTACTTAACCAAACTAAAAATTCTCATGTTATGTCACGATATTTTTAACTATAGCGTTTGCTAATTGTTTCTCAATCTAGCCATTTCTGATCGATTGTAATATCTATATACATTACAAGAATTTGTACATAGAGGTGCAAAAACTGGAATATAAAAAATGAAGCGGGATATTTCTAGGAATATTTCAGGAAATATTTTCCATGAAGTCCTTATTTTTAGTAATATTTATTAATGTTAGAATATATGTCTGCGCATTGAAGCGTGTTTATCCAGGCGATGTTGATGCGAATAAATAGAGTGGGTACTGACCCTCGTTAGTACAACGTCAAACAAATTACCCATTACACAAATAGCAACCTTGAATATAAGAGCATGTGGCTCATTTTCAATTAACAAGCTTAGTGTTCATACACAAAAGGTGATTATGGTTCCGTGTTTGAGTAAAGAACCCTTGTAACAGTGAATTGTTCGAGAAATATGTACAAGGTTGGAAGAATTTCGATTTTCGTGTGGAATAATCTTATTTAATTTCTGAAATCGTGATAATTTTGTATGGACTAAGCATTTTCTCTGTCTTTGATGGTCATGGACCGGAATATATATTATTAAAAAATATTGATCAAAAGATTTACTACTTTCTATCGATATATATTTTTTTTATAAAATATTAGCAGATTTTTGTTAATTTACTATTCTTTTTTGTATCATTCCAACTAAGCTATATGCTTAGGTTGATGACAATAGTTGAATGGCGGGATTCGAACCCCTACCTAGTGATACAAAATCCATACCCTTAACCAGTAGCCACCTACCAATACAACCAACCCTAACCTTAATTATTACGTTCAAGTCATATGGATAGGGTATTAAATAGAGTTCAAAATAAATTTTTTACTCAGAAACCCACGGTAAAAATTCCTAAAATCGTATCATGTTATGTTATAGCAATAAATTTTCGTAATTTTTATTTTGGCTGATACTTGTTTTTGTTATCTTGCAATTATATAGTGTCGTGTTAAATTTGAACAAAAAAAAATAGTTATTTTTATTAGAGTGCTCCAAGCTTGAGCGGTGTTTTGGCTTTTGGTAGTTAATTTTTAAAACAGCAACCGAGCGCTGAAAATCTAAAGCACTTCATGAAAACAGAACGACTAAGCGATATTCAAGTAGTTACACCTGTTTTGAAAATGTTATGTATTTTAGCATCTTCAAATAAATAAGTTATATACATAAGTTCTTTTTGGTAAACATAATATAGAACTTATATACACAAAAATGGTTTTACGGAAATTATGTTTAATGTTTGAAATATTACTAATATTATAAATGCGAATGTTTGGATGGATGTATGGAGAGAGATCTGGCATACATGTAGAACATAGACTGGAAGATATAGGCTGCTAATTTTTTTCCCGCGCGGACAGACTCGTGGGCGGCAACTAGTAAAAAGAAAAAAAAATCATTGTGGCCAGTGTATGTTCAACTTTACAAAGGAGAAGTTAATATTTTACTAATTCTCTATTTAACATAATTAATGCTTAAATTAATGATGACATCATTCATGTAATTAAAACATCAAAATATTGTAATAAGAAAAATGAATCGCAAAGATTAATGATGATTGTTCCATGCGACATATCCGTTCAATTCTTACACGACAAAATGTAACTTTGAAATTTCCCGTGCACGTGACTTTAGTAAGTTATTTCAACTTATAACGTACGTGTTTATACTTAGGATTTCTCCTTTAAACCTTTATTTTTAAGCCAATTATGAAAATCTTACTAATGTTTTAAATGAGAATGTTTGGATGTGTGTTTATTAGTAGGTATTCCTAGAACGGAATCTTGCTGAAATTCGGCAAGTAGAGCATAGTCTGGAAAAACACAGGTTACTAATTAAGTTTTTTTTTTATTACGGATGGAGTTGCGGGCGACAGCTAGTGTTATATATTAATTGAAAATCAATAAGCATGACTGTTTATTCATTCCTAGTTTTAAATATTGTTATTTCTTTTAAGCTCTATTTTGTACAACAGATATAAATACATATAAAAATATTACATACTCTCTTTCCAGTCGGGTAAAAAGAGTAGAAACAACAATCATAACATCAAAATCTTAAAGTTTAAATCCCAAATAAATAAATTTAATAAAACGTCTTTAAATAATAAAACAATACAGTTTCACGTTTCATAAATAATCACGGAAACAAAATGGATTAAAGAATTATTATAAGTCTCGAAACTTATATCCGCGTGAGAGGTCATTTTTTTGTTACAAAGACAGAACTGCGGTAATAAGTGAGAGTGCCTGGCCGTCGTAAAATTAAATATGAATGTTACCATATAACTGCTTTTTTCTTACCTCAAATTGGAGCTTGTAATCCACTTCAGTGTTTTTTTTACGTTTCATACAAAGTCTTATTTTACCGCAATGCGCTCTGGTCACTGCAAAGCATTGAAAATTATTAATGTGTTTCCACGAGTTGTGTTCCAGACACCAGTATTGAGGGCAGAGCAATAATTAAACACCGTCACTGGAACCTCCCTCGTAAGCGAAACTAAGAGAGGTCTTTGTAATCATATCGCAAGAAAACGATTAAAGTTTTTTAAATATTTCATTGCAATTTCTCGCCTATTTATAAAATAAAATGAAGTTATCATCATCATCAGCTCACTATACGTCCCCGCCAAGGGGCATGGAGCCTGCACTAAGTTAGGTGTGAGGATGAGGCCATAGTATAATAAAGTTGTAAATCATGTGAACGTAGTATAACATTTTCTGTCCTATTTAATGAAGCCATGTTTACCTGAAACTTCGTTCGTAGAAAATTAAAAAAAATCTTAATAAGTAGTTTTAGACATTATTAGTAAGAATCCTTTGGCGCAAATGAAGTGCTTTCATTACAAAGTCCAGTGTCAATGAATAGTGAGGGGACACAAACGTGGATATGTTAGTAATTCTAGTGTTGGGTCAATACACTGCCAATTTTTCGGATTTTCTTCCTAACAGTATATTCTTCTAGATTATGTTCTACATCTATGCCAAATTTCATCGAGACTGATCACACATCTAAACTTTCGTATTTATAATATTAGTAAGAGTAAGATTAGAAAGAAGTAAGATTATTTGCTAATACTGCACAATACCATTATGACTTTCACCTGTATTCGTAAATTCACCTTTTACTAAAAATTTAGAGGATAATATCAAGATGTAAACATAACAAAAGTGGTGATTACACCTCCACAACGATCATAAACGCTAACTAGATTCTCGTACGTACGAACTGAAACGTTCTCGCTCTACACTTTACATCTAAGCAAAAACATATTGTCTTATTTTAAACAAAATATTGAAACATAGTACTACTACTAATACTAGTAATTAAAGTACTATTTAACGATATTTTAAGACAATCAGTTTGTTTTAAGCCTTTATACTTAACTTAATAAATTATGAAATATTAAACCTAACTATTAAAATATTGTATTTATTTGGATGGATATAATTTGTAATCGTTTAGTATAAAAAAGTAAATGCTTTATTGGCTAAAGTCTGAAGCTCACGAAAGCTTTACGTGCTTTATTGTAGTCAGTAACAGTTAAGTAAGGGATATTTTCCTTCATGGAAATTGTAAGCGGAAAACTTTGAATCGTAATTCACTAAAGTCTGTCTCGTAAAGCTTTAAGTTCGGCCGGATTCACTCGAAGCAAGATCAAAAGGAAGCGTTAGAACTCTCTAGAAATAGTTTCAATTAGCTATGGCTGTGTTCTTAACTAGAACTAAGATTAAGGTCTCGAATGTGTAGACCGAACTCAATTCACGCTACGCTTTAAACCGCTGCTTTGTGTAAGAAATGTGAGTTTTGTAAGCGGTTTTATACTGAAATTTAGTACATTACGTAGAATTTTACGCTATAAATTCAACGTTTATTGCTGTGTTTAAATGTTTATAGATTATAAAAGTTATTTGTAATATTAATTTCATTTCAATTTTATTTCTTATTCAACAGTTTTCTTTTGATTGCCTTTACATCTTTAACATCTTCGCACGAATTGGCCCGGCTCGCCCGGTGAAGTACCACGACCACACAGAAGACAGGCGTCAAGTGGAAGCAATTCCGCGTTTCGTCTGATGAGTGTGCGTCCCGGTAGCCTAATTTAGTCCTCTTTTCCTTCCCACCCTTTTTCTTATAAGGAAAGGATGGGAAGAGGAAGTGGACTTTCCAGATGAGAGGATGCATGGAAAGGGATTTTTTTTTCTTTCTGTGCATCCTCTTCTCCGTCGATTAAAGGTAGGCAACGCATATGCAATTGCGTATGTCTACAGGCAACGGTCACTTCGCTATTTCAGCGATTACAGGTGGCCGCTTGCTCGTTTGCCGCCTTATGATATAAAAAAAAATAATGCTATTTGTTTAGCCCAAAGGTATTTTAAGGTACTAAAGTGAATTAAATCACCATTATATTGACATATGGCAACTAAAAGGTTAAGAAAAGGTTAAGGTTTTATGAAAATATTGCTCTGAGATAATCTAACTTTTCTCGATAGACATGTTGGGGCAAGGATTAAAAGTACATTATGTTACGTCGCGTGTTGATATTTAAAGGCGTGGGGAGAAAACAACATCTGTTTTGTTTCCCAAGCGGTATCAAAATAGACTTTGGCATATCCACTCCAACTTTTAGGCGAAGGGCATACAAAATTTTATGAATACATTCACACGATTTTATTGTACTTAAGTAATTTTTTTTTTAATATTTTATTAAATTAAAAAAAAAATTATATCATATGTTACGTACCTATTTATTAGTTTTATCATTAACTTTATTTGTAATTTATTAATTTTAGACATTATTAGTTAGAATCAATTGGCGCGAATGACGTGCTTTCGTTACAAAGTCCAGTGTCAGAATGAATAGTGAGGGGACACAAACGTCGACATTTTAGTAAGGCTAGTATTGCGTCAATACACTGGCATATTATTGTATTTTCTTCCTAAAGCTATTGACATTTAAACATTTTTGGAATGTTTAAAATTAATAAATTAATTTTTGTTGTTAAATTATATATTTTAGGAAAACTTAATTTATTTAATAAACTACTAGCTGTCGCCCGTGACCACGTCCGCGCGAATTCTGAGACCTACTGATATTGAATATTAAATTTCATAAAACTCGGTCAAGCCATTTCGGAAGAGTGTGGTAACTAACATTGTGACACGAGAATTTTATGCATACAATTATCGTATTCATTTTAAACACAAACAACAGTTTACGTAAGACAAAATTAAATCGAATGATTTCTAACTACAAGCCAAATTCCAATCGGCATCTAATTTACATCAGATTTCAATTTAAATTCTAGTTCTATGTAACTAATGCAGTTATCTTACTTGTAAAACGAAGTTCGCTCGAATGCATTCGACCGGCATCTTTGTATAAACTGCAGCTATTATACAAAGGCCAGATGTTTACATAATTATTTTAAACAAACAAACTTTCTGCTACTGCAAAACAATATGTAGAACAAGAAAGCTGCCAAAAAAGGCTACGACGTAGCGCTACGTAATGAAGAAGTCGTAGCCTTACATCTACATAAACAATCAAACAAACAAGTTTGTATAGTAAAACTTACTAATATTATAAATGCGAATGTTAAGATGGATGAATATGTAGAAGAAGGTGTCTCCGAAAAAGCTCAATGGAACTCAATGAATTGGTAAAGGTGTAGAGTATATTCTTTAAAGACATAGACTCCTATTTTTTTTATTCTGCGTGTTCGCAGTCGCGAGCGACAGCTAGTACAGTATAAAAGGGTGATTTTAATTATAATGTAAAAAACCAAAAAAACCTATTTCTTTAGTTCACAATTACCCTTAACTACAAGTAGACACCAAAATAATACGTGCATAATTTTTTTTAGTTTTGTTATTACTTTGTAGTTTTGTACAATCGCGTATACTAACGCCAAAACGTAATCCCGACCACTACATACATGTCATTTAATGTCTTTATTTAGCTAAAGACACCTTTAGTTATTCAAGGCACGTTATGAAATATTTATATGTTATTTAAATCTGAATGCATCGCTTTTACTTACAACGTTTTATTGCAGAATTTTTATAGCCAGGAACGTTTGAAAGTTATTACACCCATTGTTTGAACAATTTATCTTCCAAAATGCTTTTCGCGTGCAATTTAACGTCTGCAAACAGTGCCGCCGTTACTGGATTGTCTAACTTTGGAAAAAATGCATATGTAGAGTTAATACTGTTATGACATAACTTTTAATAACTTCTAACTTCATCCAGAAATCCTATTGCATTGGTGAAATAAAATAATAATATGAATTTTTACGAAAAATTGTATTTGTTGAATTTCGTGGAATATATATAATAGGTACTGGATTCAGTGTAATTAAGTTCTTAACACTGTATCTGATTAATATTATAAATGTGAATGTTCTGAATGATGAATGTATTTTTGTTAAAGGTCATCTTCAAAACGGTTGCATGACATTACATCATGAGCTCACTATACGTCCCCACCGATGGGCTCGGAGCGTACCCTAAGTTAAGGGTGATTAGGCCATAGTCAACCACGATGGCCAAGTGCGGGTTGGTTGACTTCATACATATCTTTTGAATTTCTTTTCAGATATGTGCAGGTTGCATCACGATGTTTTCCTTCATCGTAAGAACGTCGGAATCTCGTAAAAATATGACATAAATATAGAATATATTCTATTAATACATAAACATAAAAACCTTAATTTAAAAATAAAGTGTTCCCAAAATTACTTATACCTAATATGTTTTACATATATGTATTATATATAACAGTTGTATTTATTACAATACAAAGTGTGTCTCGAGTTATCTTACGGAGACCTTTACGACGAACAATTGAGGTGGAATAAGAAGCACTCGTTAATTTACTCATAAGCAGTAAAGATGCCAGATAAAGGAAATGAAAGGAGCCCAGGTAACCAAAAGCCGATTATAGAACCAACAAGGGTACGTTCGTAAACCTAATGGTAACAGATGTGATCGTTGAATCAATTTTGAATATATTACAAATAATTACTTAATAGTGTTATATTTAAAGTTTAATTCTTAATGACTAACTTAAAGTAAACAAAAAAATATAAAATAAACATTTTTAGATAACAATATTGCCTGAATTTATTTGTTTATGTGTCCAAAGATGCTTAAAAATGGTAGAGCCCGCTTTAACATCTTCGCACGAATTGGCCGGTTCGCCCGGTGCAGTGCCACGACCACATAGAAGACAGGCGTGATGTGGAAGCAATTCCGCGTTTCGTCTGATGAGTGTAGTACCGGAGGGATAATTTTAGTCCTCCTTTTCTTCCCACTCTTTTTTATAAGGAAAGGAAGAGGATTTTCCGGATGTGGGTTGCATGGGAAGGGAAAAAATTATCTTTTTATGCCTCCTCCCCTCCGTTGATTAAAGTAGGCAACGCATATGTAATTGCGTATGTCTATTGACATCGGTCGCTTCGTTGTTTCAGCGATTTCAGGTGGCCGCTCGCTCGTTTGCCACGTTATGATAAAATGCTCATAGATGGCTTTAGCCAAAAATGTTACCTAGATCACTTCCAGGTTAGCCAAATGTTCTTCGCCTTCAAGATTCCTTAGTTTCAGGTAGCTTGTTGAATATGTATAATTTTCCGTTAAAAATGTTTTTTGTGTGACTATTTTGCGGGTAATATTGCTACTTTAAATCACAAGCGAATATAATAAAAAATAATATTTATTTAACCACGGTTCCACGGAAAAAATAAGTTTGCTCAGGTGTAGAAGTTAAATGTAGTGTGACGGATACTATATATTTCTGTACGAATTTTGTAACAGCATTTTAGTTGGAGTTACGTTTTTCCATTGCATTTCTCTATCCGGCTGTCGGATGCCGCAGGCTAAACTGTGAATGTACGTTTTTAATTTTTTTGTTTTAATTGATTTGTCAATTCCACAAGTCCTGTTCGTAATTGATATTTGTGAAATATATTCTTTAAACGTATCTGTAACTAAATATATCTTTTTAAAATATAAACAATCGAATTATATTACTTAATTAAATTGTCATAGAATCGCAATTTCAATGAAAGATAATATTACATGTTTTATGGATTTTATAATATTTTAAATGTAAACTTATTGTTAATCCGATTAACACACGAATATATTTCTACTCTGAAATCTTACTTTTCTCCAATACACCATAAGGAATTGAAACTATTTCTTGAGAGTACCGTTCTTGATCTCGCTGGAAGCGGATCTGAGCGGTAATTTAAAGCTCTTCAGGACACGTCTTAAGCGAATCCCGATATAAAGTTTTGCTTTTCTATGAGGGAATCTACTATCGATACTGTAAAGAACAACAGTTTTAAATCACATTAAATTAAATATTAGTTTAATTAACTATATTTAGTAAAAGTTAGCCCCCCACACAACGTTCCACACTAGCTTTCGCCCGCGATTTCATCCGCGTAGAAAAAAACTAAATTAGTAGCCTTTGTTTCCTTCAGACTATGTTCTAAATCTATGCCAAATTTCACTGAGATCTGTTAAGCCGTACTGGGGATACCTTCTAACAAATATCTATCCTCTCTATCTCTATTCTCTCTCTATCTAAAATATTTATTTTTATACATTCGTAAAATTTTAATCTAAGTATAAATGTAGAAAGATGCAGAAGATTAGAGCATGAGTAAAGAATCAAAAGAAAATTGAATTTCCTGCAACATTGTTGAGACAAGTAGAATGATAGCTTACTATAAGTGAATTTGAAATTATACACGTAGCAAGCGCGAATGAAGATAAGCCATTTGAGCTCTCTGAACCGCAGTCTGCAGCAAAGTGCAACAACAATGTGGGAACGCGACCTACTCTACACGCTCTATGAAAACCGAATCTCAGAAGGTAATTCGTTAGTTAACTTTACCTGCGTATATTTAACTCGTATTTTCTGTTCAGAATTCTCGACTTGTTACGTGGATTTCAAGTTTTGTTGTTTAATTATGTGCCTCGATTTTATTATGTTTACAATAAGTAAGTAATAATTGGAATTAAATGTTTTACACCAAAGTGTAACCACACTAAGACAATTGAAATGTTTTTCACATACAAAAATGTACATTTACAAGGCTTGGATTAGGTCAGTTATACCATCAGCTCACTATATGTCCCCACAGAGGGGCTCGGAGACTACCTTAAGTTAGGGATGACTAAGCCATAGTCAACCACGCTGACACAGGGCTGGTTGGTAGACTTTACACATATCTTTTCATTTCTTCGCACCTATGTGCATGTAGCATCACGTTTTCCTTCACCGAACGTCGGATAAATGTACATATGTAAATAAAAACACATTGGTATACGGCGGGATTCGAACTCAGAGCAAGTCAAGTGCTTCGCCCCTGTGCCATCGACGCTTAGGTCAATTAGGTGTTATTTACTACCTTGAAATATTAATAAGTATGAAAAAGATAACAAACTTAAAAATTTATGTAATAAAACCGTTAAATTGCTTGAAAAGACAATTGCAATCACATCTACATTGCACGTTAAAGATACATTTGTTCAGGTGTAAGAGTTTAATGTACCGTGCGAGTGTTGGCATGCAGGTTCACTGGGAATTTCGACATATAGCATACAAGTATATCTTATTTAAAACGCGCTTTTGTGAAACATTCTTGGTAGCATCAAAGAATTTGTTTTGATTTTTTGGTATCTTTCAAGGTTTTGCGATATACAAAGAGTTATAGAGATTAGTGATATTTAGCTGCGAGTGATGGGTAAGATTGAAGGCATGAACGTAGGCAAAAATCGTGGCTACATAATATTAGGGAGTGAACGGGGATTACGTCAGCGGAGGAACTGTTTCGCCTTGCACTTGACAGAACCAAATATTCCAAGTTCGCGGCCAACCTTCAAGGCTGAAGAGGCACTAAAAGAAGATATTTAGTAGAGACCGATTCATCATTCCTTAATCAGAGACTGATTAAAATGCCATGATATTTATGTTCTTATTTTTGTTATTGATACGAAGACATAGTTTATCTATTTTTATGTTTTATCTTTTATGTATAAAATAACAAATTAAAGTTGCCGTTACACTCCGTTGCCATTTTCATGAAGCTTTAGTTTCCGTTAAGTCATGGATTTAAAGTTACACAGTTCTGTGAGTTCAACCATTACTTGATTCCACTCCAAAGAATACAAGCTGTCTCTGAAACATTTACGATGCTTCTTACTAAAATTAAAGCTCTCTTCTGCAGCTATGTTCCTTCAAGCAGCAACCTAAATACCTAAATATTGTAAAAATAAATAAAAACATTTCATCTTTAAATTATAGCTTGGACATTTTTAACAAGTCAATTTGTGAACTTTTCAATATAGATAAATTCTACACAGGTATTTATAAGTATAATATGTAATATGTTATTTAAACCAGCTGTTGCCCGCGACTTCGTCCGCACGGAATTAAAAAAAACATATTAAGTAACCTATGTCCTTTACACTATGACTATGTTCTATACGTTTGCGAAATTTTTATCTAGATCCCTTCAAACAAAGATCCATCCGTCCATCTATCCATTCATCCAAACATTCGCATTTATAATATTAGTATATTACACAAGTATTTATAAGTATAACATAGATATAGATTAATTAGGCATTCGACATCTTCAGTTCAAGTGGTACTTTATTATAAATTTTTATACACATAAATACACAACTTTTAGTATATATTATTTAGTAAGTCTAAGATTGTCTTGCACTACTTATCTTAAAGGGTCATGCCGGTTACGTACATATCTACATACATATTTCATATATATAAAGTCTATCTTTTTGATGTATTGTAATCAATCCGCTCTACGTTGATAATCTAACACCAGTCATGCGTCTTAACTTAATAATAACATCATTAATCATATTAACACATTGAGCCATAACTCCTGGCGCGTATTGTGCGGAAAGTGATTTGTGAGAGTGCTCTATACAAGACTAAATTTGATAATATAATTCAAAAGCACGATAGCCTTGAAATAAGAGTAGGTTAGTCGGTCTACATTGAGACATTAATTTCGCTTTTGTAATTTACCTTTGATATTATTTGAAATAATACTAATTAGTGGCAATTTCAAGGTCGTGTCATGTATACACGTTTCGTTACATGAAAGAGAAGAAAGATATAACGTAGAGATAAGAGAAAAGAGAGCAACCGATTAAAACATTACTGTCAGCGCGAACACCCTTATTCATTTGTTGTAAATTATTATTCATACTCGTATATTACTTATTCTATCTTGCCTGTTCGATGTTTTATATTTAAATGATTGTCTATTGTTTCAGGTTGTTCTTGTATCCGATTTACATCGACGTATGGCAAGGAGCGAGGCACATTCAGTAGCCCCGACTACCCGCGACCGTACCCTGCTCATATCAACTGTTTACTTTACACCTTCATTGCTGGTCCACATCAGATCGTCGAACTCGTGTTCACGGACTTCGACATTTATAAGGAACATCTTGAGTGAGTAGCCCAGTTATTATATTATATTGCTTTATTACTTTTATATGTTTTTAATTTAATAACATATGAATAGAGAATACGAAGAAGACATCATCACTTCAATACGAGTTCATGGGTCTATGTAGTGTTAGGAAAAAAAACTCCGACAATGTGCCGGTGTATCAGCGCAACACTAGCCTTACTAAAATGTCGACGTTTATGTCCCCTCACTAAGCAATCTGACACTTGACTTGGTAACGAAAGCGCGACATTCGCGCCAAAGGATTCTAACTAATAATGTCTCAAAGTAGATATTTATAGATACACCGTTTATACTAAATAATAATTTGATAGTTTTAGAACGTAACCTATTTGTAATTTAAATGTTTATAATTGTTTAAAATAACATTTTGGATTAAACGCTTTAGTAATTCTATGGGCGAGGAGCGTTAAAATGTGAAATTTTATCTTTATAGCCCGAAGCTGAGAAGTTTAATTCCCGACAATTGCTTATCACTGTGGAAACTTTCATTCTGTAGAAGTCCGTGGACGGTTCATTTCTGAGGGACTTTAGTTGGCTAGTTTAAATAGTAACTGCAATTTAAACGGTTACTTGCTTCACTTAATTCGGAACTCATTAAACTTTACTATGGAATAAATTTGACATTGTTATCCACAAGTTTTAATAATTTCACTGCAATTGCAATTTTTCTTATGATAGTGGACTCGCCAGGCGAGTCGGTGGTACTGAATGTGTTAAAATGTTAATAATTGATGGTTTTAACTTAAATGCTTCAACTCTTACTTAATGAGTGTTAAGTTAAATGATGAAAAGTCAGTTAAGTATTAGGATATAATTGAAACAATTCGTATTTAGGTTTTTAGATTAATTTATTTAAATATTAGCTCTTACGTTTACTTTGATGTTGTTGACAAAATTACAGTATATAAATAATATTTATGTATGTCGACTTAATAACACTGATATCTGATCAGACTTTTTTTTTTACTTAAGCATAGAACATCTTGTGGATTCGTTGTGTTTATTAAAATGCAAAACTATCATTTTGACTTTCAATCTACTTCTTTGCTTTTCTTAAGCCGCTTAACTGACTACAAAATTGTACATAGTCAATCATTGTTTTGCCACCTTTATCTATAGTCGGTGCTTCATCTAATGCATAATCAGTTTCTTTCTCAGTAAAACGATCACCCCATGTCATTAGGTCATGACGAATCCTGAAATAATATATAAATAATTATTCTTCTTACTAATATTATCAATTTGGTTTTTATATACCTATAACTATGTAGATGTTTGTTAGAATGTATCTGTAGAATGGCTTGTCGAATCTCGATGAAAGTGACCATAGATTTAGTACATAGTCTGGAAGACATTGTCTACTAATTAACTGTTATTATTTAAACGCGGAGGGGCGCAATCGCGGGCGACAACTAGTAATATATATGCATACGTTTTTAGATTCATATTGCATGGTTTACCTCGCAGTAGCGTTCGATCAAAATTCACTATGATTATAAGAAGAAATGTAATATTACATTTTTAAATTAAAAAAAAAGCTTAACAAAATTAAATTGAAATACTAAGTTACTTTATCATAAACAACTTAGCTTTAGGAATGTAACATTTATCACGTAACGTAACTTTGAAGGTCATTGTACTCCAGGGATTAGGTTAGTCAGGTGGTTCTTAAACGAGTACCTGATGTTGAGTTGTTGCTTAATACTTACGTGCCTACCAACCATAACTTTATAACTAAGCGAAACTTGAAAAGCCAACGAATCTACTTATAAATTTACTTAAAAACTCACAACTTTTTTATTTGTGTTAAGCTATATTTCAAAATGTAAACTTTAATCCAGGAAATACAGACTAAAAATTAAGACTATTTGAGATATTTGAATAAATGTAATATTATTTGCAAAGTTTAAAACCCTCTAGCGGCCAAATGAAGGAACTTTTGATAGAGGTAAGTCGGGTCAAATCGTCATATGGTCGAATACCATGGAATCTTTGGTACTTCATTGTACTCGTATATCTGGACACCCTGTATAAAACGATAGTTCTGATATCGTACCAGTATCTATAGTTAGTAGAGTTAATAATGTCGTTCGTATTATAAATTACATTTAGCTTAAATACCTTTCCTCGGATATATAACCGGAATTCTCATTGTCCCAACGTGACAGTGCAGCCTTCAGTGTTTCTTCAGAATCAAGTTCTAGCGTCTTATATCCCAGAAGGTTCACGAAGGCGTCGAAATCTAAAGGTTGAGTAGCCTTAAAAGAAACAAAATATTAATTTTGTAATATTTAAATATCTAAATGTAAATAATAAAAGCTGGATAGATTTAAATTATAAGTAGAAGTTGCTATATAAATTCAAAACATCACCACGGCAGTCCAAATGCGTTTATTATGTTGGTAAAATCTAATAACAAACAATTTAACTACTACTTCTCGTTGTTAACTCGTCGATTTCTCGCGTGATTTCCTCTTTTCTCCTATATTTTTAATTTAAAAGGCAAAGGTCTTAGCTGACAGTATGCCACCTTTTTAGTGAAATGTAAACTTCTTGTCTACCAAAGAGATGGAAAACATATTTCTTTACTCAACAGTTGATTTCTCTTGAACAGTTTCTTAAATTTATTTAACAATTACCTCTGAGAGCATATTTCGTACAAGCTGTTCATCGACCGTATCGCCCAAACTGACCAGAGTCCCGCGTAAGTCGTTATCGTCAATATACCCATCGCCATTCAGGTCAAATAAAAGAAAAGCCTGAAAATAAATTGAACACAAAAAGTATCTCTTATTATTTTTACATATAGCATCCCTTCTGATGCTCTGGAAGTTGGTTGTTATGTTCATCAAGTCATTATTCAAAATTTTTAATTTTTAATTTTGATAAGATTTTTATTGACCGTATCTTCTTCAGGTCAAGGAAAACTTCGTGTCGCAACCTGCACATATATGTCAAGAGATTCAAAGATATGTGTAAAGTCAACCAATCCACACTGGGCTAGCGTAGTTGACTATGGCCTATTCGTCCTTGCTCGCACTTAGGGTAGGTGTACAATGGGGAAGTAAACTGAGCTGATGATGATGGTTACCTCCTTTAGTTCAAATATTTTGTTTTCATCCAATTCAGCCATAACATTAGCTGGAATGCACAGAGCTTCTCTAGCTCTGGATGCAGACCGGGAGCGAGGTGGAGGAGGCACAAGCAATTCTGATTCGTTTGAAATTGTTGAATTGGTGCTGTAAATAATGAACGTTATTAATAAGCATACACGTATTCATGGTACGCGGTATCTAGCTGTACATGTAGAACAAGTTTGGAGTAAGTTTTTTATATGTAATAATTATTATATTTATCATATAATTTGAAACTAAAAAAAGTACTTTTAACAGTAGCTGTCGGCTGCGACTCCGTCCGTATGGTATTAAAAAAAAAAACTTTGAAGTAGCATATGTGTTCTTCCAGACTCTATGTGCTACATCTGTTACAAATATCATCAAGATCTGTTGAACCGTTCTGGAGATACCTACTAACTAACATCCATCCATCAATTCATACATCCTAACATCGCATTAATAATATTAGGAAGACTAGAAATAAAATTATTTAACACTCTTTGTCATAACTCGATTTACTTCAAAGTTCATTGAATTCAAAATAAAACCTTTGAACTACTTAATAAGAAAAATCATGAAAAACTTACTTTGCGGAAGATACAGATTGAAGAAGGTTCTCTTTGAACTTCTTTATTTCATCTTGAGTGGATTCTCTTCTCTAAAATGAAGCCATTAAATGAACAGACACTTTTGAATACAATACAACAATTCCAAATATTCACGATTCATAAACCTTACCGTAGTATTCGGAGAAAGTTCATTTTCGTTTTCCATATTTTTTTCAAGCTGTAAATTTGCTTAAAGAACACTTCCAAGATTTAATTAACGTCTGGATTTCGTAAAGCAAGAGTCGTTACTAAACAAAATTTACATCATTAAACTAAAATTGCATTTTGCTCGGGCGAAGATTATCATTTAATACGCTTGGTTGCACGAAGATTTCAAGATTATACGCAATGTTTTCCGTCTCTAAATTAAATTAAATTTTCGCATGTAATTTCCACAGATTTTCCAACGTATATGTCACATATATCTTATTTTCATGTTTTCTTTTACTATATTTACAATTCGTTTACGTTTGCGAGGTCACCGATGTCTGAAATTGTATTCGTTATGAAAAGTAATATATTACTGCTGAAGTAGGCACATTAGGAAAACAAATAAAGTTAACAAACATGTTTTGTTGTTTTCATCAAGAAGACATTGTAATATAAGACTTCAAACAAATATTTATCTACATCAAATTATAATGGTAAGAGATGTTTATGTAGATAAAGCAAAAACAAGTTCGTTTGCTTTATTGCTTCTTTTATTTTCAAGGAAAACGAAAGAGATGACAATATGTTATTAAGTGTTTCTAGAATGGAAACCCACAGAGTTCCAATTTGGGACGTTAGTGTGAAAGCTAATTTGAGTATTAATAAGGTCCCGTGTCAAGGGAGCGGCTAATCATAACATTACGTCACGCTGCCAGATGCGCGTATTAAATTAATTTATTGCTCCGCTGAACTGACGGAACATTACTCAACTTGATCCAAAACAAATATTCCCTTAAGGTAACATTTATAATGGTTTAATTTCGCATCGAAGTTTATACTCTTACAACTTTATTTTTCAATGTACATAACTTTTTTTAATACTGATTTACTTGACTTAAGGTGTTTATGTCCCCGTAGTGGGGCAGAGGGAGTCCACAGTGCGCCGACATTTCGCTCTATCTTGGGCTCTGCGTTTGATCTCGGGCCATATCATACGTTTTGTAATACGCACCATTTTAATTCATGTTTTCGTATACACAATTGTGGTCACAGTGAGTGTAGTTTGTCGACTGTAAAAAGTAAGATTTAGTTCAGACTAGTAGTGGTTGCCGAATCAAACTGATACGGTTATCTTTTATATTTTCCACACTACTGCGATCGACCCGTGATCATGGCGCATGCAACTGTCCCGATATATCAGTAGCTCAAACAGTTTAATCGTGGTAAGAATCCCGTTTACGAATAGTATAATATCTTTAGCATGATTTAAACTTCCCCGTTTCTGTGTCGTCCTATTAGAATATATTGTTATTAATTTCTCCTAAATTTGCATTTACATGCTTATAAGATATTACTTGAACAATGGTCGTATTCAACCTATTTTAGCCCTCATTAATATCTTACCATTCTTGACTAATTAAATACGGGTTCATAACCAACAAAAGACAGAGTTTGTATTGTCTTTCAATTATTATTATAAATAATCTTAGACATTTTGAGGTTAGGATATTATTTCTCTATTATTATACCGTTATTACGTGAGGGTTAAAGAAACATTATGTTAGTTTTTGATTTTTATTCGCTAACTCGTTTCATATATTTCCAACGTTGAAACGGATTCTTTATTTGTAGCAATACGAAATGTTATCTATTTTATCTTGTATTTACAATTCTCGTGCTTCTATGCTTGTTTCTATACTCCACCGAAACATCTTGACAGATTTTTTTAAAATTATATGTGCATTATCAGACCTACTGAGAATCGACTATTATCTACTTTTTAAACCCGTGCAGACGGAGTCACGGACGACGGCTAGTACCCAGGTGGTAGTATAAATTAATCATGATATTAAATAAAATATTAAAAGTGGCAGAGCCCGCTTTAACATCTTCGCATGAATCGGCCCGACTCGCCCGGTGAAATAACACGGCCACACAGAAGACAGGCGTGAAGTGGAAGCAATTCCGCGTTTCGTCTGATGAGTGTGCGTCCCGGAGGCCTAATTTAGTCCTCTTGCCCTTCCCGCCCCTTTTTCTTATAAGAAAAGGATGGGAAGTGAAAGTGGATTTCCCGGATGAGAGGATGCATGGGAAGGGAAAATATTTTTTTTCTGTGCATCCTCTACTCCGTCCATTTAAGGTAGGCAACGCATATGCAATTGCGTATGTCAAGGGCAACGGTCACTTCGCTATTTCAGCGATTTCAGGTGGCCGCTCGCTCGTTTGCCACTTTATTATACTAAAAAAACGATCACCAAATTGTCAACCATGTTATTAACTCCATTTCATTTTCATTACCACATTAACATAAATTAGGTGTGCGTGAAAGCATTCTATTTATTTGGTACAATCATTCGGCGATCGGAATCGTTACAGCTTTCAATTATCGATACTAATTTTGAGTGTTCGATGTTGAAAGGGTTCGATGTTGTTTAAGTTAATTGCATTACGAGATCACCTGGGGCGATGTTTCGTTTCAGTTGCTATCAAATTTCTGGCCCTTAATTGATATTGTTATGAAACTTCGCTAATGTATTCTTGGGAGGGAAACCGAACAGTTTCGGGGTGTTTTTATAAGATAATAAACAAATTAAATATAAAGAAGTTAAAATTTTATGGGGTATTTTTATAGGATAGTAATTATGAGTTCTGTCAATTATATACTTATGTATTTAGTGTTTCAAATACATATATAGAGTTTGCAGTATATAGATGTAATTTCAAATTTTGAAATAGAAATGTGTCTTAATTAGTTTATTACATGTAAACGTGACCCTTTGCCAAGCGAAAGCTAATTAAAACGAACGTCACCGGAGCAGATGTGCGCATTAGATAAATTTATAGCTCGCTTACAGAATTAATCATCGTACGTCCAAAATGTCCTCGAAAAATAACGCGAATCGTTAACTCTGTGCTCCAACAGCTGGTTGATCTGAATATGTGATGCGTTTTTATCTATACTTATATTTTGTTTTTTTTTTTGCTATTCATATAAAAATATTTACGCGTTTAAAGAGAAAAAAAAATCTTAATCTCTAATAGTACTTATACACACAAAGTAATATTTCAATCTTATCTTAATCTATCTAGATTAATCTCAAGATGCTATTAAATTTCAACATCCATATACTTGAAAACTTACCGACCTTTTAATAAGATTTCAAAGTTGACTTTGTCAAAATGCTCAATCCCATCGCACTGATTCATCTTTCTAATCAAAATGTTATCTCGTTCCAGTATATATATTTCGTAAAGTAATTTTGTCTGTCCTCGTCATATTAGTTTGTGTATTACGAAACCGCATTTTTATCTTAATAGTAATTTTATTCATATTCTTTTCTATTTATTATTCCACCAAACTGTCATCTCATGATATTGTTACTCCTCTATTAATAAAAACAACGATCACAAATGTTTAGGATAGGTCCAACTACTAAATTTAGATTCAAACAAGCTGTCGCAGGCGACTCCGTCCGCGCAGAGTTAAAAACAAACTTATTAAATAGCATATGTGTTCTTCCAGACTATGTTTTACATCCACGGCAAATTTCAGCGAGATTTATGCAGTCGTTCCGGAGATGCCTTCCAAGAAACATCCATCCATCTAAACATTGGCATTTATAATATACAGTAAGATGTCATATATTCTAAAACTAAAGAAAACTTAAAACTAAGTAAATCGTGGTATAATTACAAGCTAAATTGAAGTCGCTTTGATCCATTTAATGAATAAAGTGGGGCTTTTACTGGTGGTTCATATCAATTTCGTGCATAAGCGCTCCAGATTTAGGCTGGAATATGCTTGCTAATATTTACTTTACATAAAGGATGTAGTTGCGATATGGTTAAAACATTTTCAACGCACGGTTTATTCAAGTGATTACATTGAGTTAACACTCCAATAGATTCTGAAATCAGATACAATAAAGGTACTTATCGATGTTAACATTTCATCGACCTTGGTTGCTAACTACGTATTATTTACAACAATCTATTCATCTAACAAGGCGGCAAATGTTGTTTAGCATGCCTCTTATTAAGTATCTTTTTTTTATAACAGAGGGGGCAAAAGAGCAACAGGAACACCGAGGTGTTCAATGACGCCCATCAGCAATTCCAAAGGAACCGCAGATGCGTTGCCGGCCTTTGAGAAAATGTATCTGTTAAAATGGAAGAATTAGAAGTCACAGTGCGATTGTGTGTCGTGCCGTGTTGTGGAACGGTCTGTCCTTGTCGGTATTTCCAAACCAATACGACTTGGGGACCTTCAAGAATCGAATATACCATTTCCTTAAAGGCCGGCAACGCATCTGCAGTTCCTCTGGAGTTGCAGATGTCCATGGGTGTCGTTGATCACCTCGGTGTTCCCGCCGCTCGTTTGCCCCCTTCTCTTTTAAAAAAAAATCAGTAACCAATGCTATTGTCATGTTATTGAGTGCTTTAGTATTATTACTTGATACCTAATTAATAATTATGTCATAACGTTAAGTATGAAAACGGAACAAATATTTTTTTATTTAGTTACATTGAAAGGTTAATTTCTTTGTGTTGTAGCCATCTAAATTATGGGTGAATATAAATTAATTAGCAATAAAAAATCTCTATAAAAATACTTAATACATTTGAAACAAGCCACAAATCTAGCGTGCGCCATAGAAAAAGTTTACCAGATCATTTAAGAGACGCAATCTGAGCGAGCTTCAGAATTTATTCGATTGTAGTCCGTAAAATTCGTCCAATCCGTGTTTCCAATTGAATTGTGATTGGTTCTGGAATATTTGAAAACCCACCAAATGTTAAGTAATTACAATATTGGTTAACCGCCGCTTCGCGATTACGTTTGTGATGTTAATATCGAAAATGCTTTGGTAAATTCCTTTGATCTGTATTAAGTAATCTATAAATGACAAAAGCATTATCTAAACCTTTATTTTAATTCATTGATATAACCGTCTAGATACAAGCCAAAAATGACATTAATTTCTAATGCGAATGTTAACATGGATGGACAGATCTCTAGAACGACGAAACAGAACACAGTCTGGAAAAACACATATGATCGTGAAATGTGTACGATTCCGTGTGCGGTGTGCGTGTGTGTGGAGTAGCGCATGAGATTGTTTTCACTTTTTTTTTTAATTCAGAAGTCGCGGCTAACTATCAAGTAACAAAAAATGCATGTTATTCATTTATAAGTATTGTATTTCTTAAATTAAGATAAATACAAAATGATAGAAAGCTTTTGTTTGTGTTTTCGTTGAATCTTATTACATATTAATTATATTACGATCACAAAGCAAAAATACGTCTTAAATAAAACATTTTAAACACAAGAACATAATTGTTGGCCAAAGTTTGAATAGATTGTTAAGACAAACTTTGGTAATAATATTTTGTTACTTCTAAGATTAATTAATTTAATTTATAAGTTTTATAAGAATTTTTAACAATGTTACAATTGTTAGTTGCTTATTTTGTTACAAGCTTTTGCCATCTTCTTCGGTCGGAATTAAAAAAAAACCTTAGTAAGTAGCCTATACATACTTCCAGACTATGTTTTACAACTATGCTAAATTACAGCGCAGATATATTTCGCTGTTCTGAAGAAATATAATAAGAAACGTCCATAAATCTATTCATCTAAATTTCATATTTATGATATCAGTAAGATTAGTAAAATTTAAGATAATAAAAATTATTCGACATTGATGCAATATCTGAAATTCATTATAAAAAGAAATTATTTTGGATTCAGATATTTAAATTGCATTATATAAATGTAATAACCTATCGTACAGACCAATTTAAATATTAATAACTTTGTCTGTATATTAAGAATGTTTTCGATATTCTCTTTATACGGGCGCAATTAAAACGAAATGTTTAACATATCTACGTGCCTGTGACATGAATATTTTACTGCACCAAATGACATACATTATTACTTGTGTCGCAGTCTGTGTCGCAATAAAGTACACTTCAAATAAAACGAATGCAAAAACTGCTTGCGCTTCACTTATTACCGTATAATCTCAAAGCTATGAAAGTCTAACTAAAGTTTATCTCGTATCATTTTTATAGTATACTATAAAAATTGGCACCTGAATTTTCCGAAAGAGCGAAGCGACTGCTTTCCATAGACATCCACAACATACATTTAATGAAACGGAGGAGGAGACACACAGAAAGAAAATATTTTTCTTTCCTATGTGACTCCTCCGTCAAGTAAACATCCCTTTTTTATAACAAAAGTTTGGGAAGGGAAAGAGGACTAAAATAAGGCCTCTAGCTCACTCATCAGACGAAATGCGGAATTGCTTTCATGCCTGTCTTCTGTCTGGTCTTGGTATTGCACCGGTCGAGTAGACCTATTCGCACAACAGATGTTGTAACTGGCTTCTACCACTGTTAAATTCTATTAGTGTGTCTTAATAAAAGGTACCTGTCTAAAATTTTACATAATTCTCTGGTTTGACTAAGTTTTTCATACCATTATATCTGATCTAAAAATCTAAGCTAACATTATCTAAGACGTAATATGCAAAAGAAGCAATGAAGGAAATTCAAGTCAAAAGTAAATTGAATATCCCATGAATTTATAATAGTTTCCGAGAAATGTGACCGTAGCTATATAAATTTCCTTTTCTACTTTATCACTAATTTCCATAAAAAATAAGAAAGGACTCTTTTAACCGGAGATCCCAATCCAACGATCTTTTCCTAAGAGCACATCTATTTCAATACGCAAAGTGTCCATTCATAAAATATGGCTCTTTTGGGGTTTAATTAAATTTTTCTCAAATAAAATAGAACCCTTCTATAACTGAAGTGAAGGGATGACTTTTGTGGTCAAATTACAACCTGTTTTATTCTCTTTTGTTACAAAAAAAATTCTCCGTTTGCTTTTATTTTCAGCCAGTTCTATAACAAAACTATAATAACATTTAATATTCCTTAACTTTTTCTTCTTTTTTAAATTTTATTAAAATACGAATTTAATAAAACACGTAAATATTTATGGCGATAACCCTTTATTATAAAAATAATAAATTTACTAACTTCAAAGTTTCTTTATACAATCGTTTAAAAAAGTTTTTATTACAAATTATTAATAATTTTGAAGCATTCTTAAAAAAGGTTGTTATTAAAACATTATTCAGGGTCATTGGGGCTTTGGCTTCACACAACGGGAGACCATCAAGTTGAAACAAGTTTCATTTTTACTCGCAATATTTACGACATCTCGTGGGGTTAAAGTGCGGCAAAACGTTATTTCATTCCCGCACAAACACGTAACTACACTTTGTAAACCATCTAAATACATTAGGATCTTTTGAAATAAAATTTTGCACGCGAATATAAAACATTATGCAGTAAATTTAAATTACAAAATAAAGAAGTGATTTTATTTTTTTCTTAGAGAAAGGCGTTGGGAAAATATAATGTTAATAGGAATTTTCGATAAAAACTACATCTTATAATAAAACTAACTGTAACCCGCGACTCTGTCCGAATTAAAACAAACTTAATTATTTACCAGCGAAATCCTTTTAATCATTCTAGAGATACCTTCTAAACACATCCATGCATCTAAACTTTCTCATTTATAATATTAGTAAGATATATGTTTAAAGTTTTCCAGACGCATAAATATTTTTAACTTCTGTGACTTATCACACAAATAAGTAAAAGTAAATCGTGAAGTCTTTTTCCAAATTTTTCTAACCTTTTTTAAACCTTTCATAGCCATGACAACTACAAACAACCCATATCTATTCTGCCTTTAAGCCTACCTTTTGTCACGAAACAATATTTAAAGAGCACTTAAATGTAATTCTTAAAATGTCTCCATAAAAATGTCTCGAGATCTATTCCCAACGTTGAAATACGTACGTCAGTCTAATTTGATTTACAATCCCGAGTCGGTTGTCATTTCATGAATGTTTTATTAGCACCTAGACTAATAGCATTGCGGTTATAACAGAATTATAAATGAATTTACATGAGATTATGCTATGTAGCTGATTAAATTACAATTTAGGCCTCAATTATTAGATAAATTAATTATTTGATATACTAGCTACGTATACTAAATTACTAACTCAAATGTTATGAAAACGAAATATTATTTCCATAGATTCAATTCTATTAATTCGACTGGCGAAATGTCAAATAAAATACTAATTATATTATATTACTAATGGTCATCCGCGACTCTGTCCGCGTGGATTAAAAAAATTAATAAGTAGGCTATGTGTTCCAGACTATGTTCTACATCTATGCCAAATTTCAAATTTGAACCGTTCTAGAGATACCTTTAAACATACATCCATCTAAACTTTCACATTTATAATGTTGGTAACAAGTAAGATTAATAAGATTACATATACATATAATTTATATAATAATAATATATATAAGTTATATTTCCACTGGTAAGGCCAGCGAATGTCAAAGAAATAAAATTCGCATGGATCAGATTCGATTAGCGGAAATAGAATTATTATATATTATTAAATTTTTGATTTAAAAAATTAAAAACAACTTTATGGACTTCGCACGCGATTATTTTTAATTAGAATGTAAATATAATTAAAGTTAATTTTGTTCAATGAAGTTCGTAGTATTAACGGTTCATTTGCAATATTTATCTGTATCTGTTCTCATAATTTGTAATTGCTTCATTGCTGATTGGACAGACAGCAAACTGATAAACAGCGCTACATTAATTTCAGTAACTTCATTTAATAACTTTGCTGTTTATTGTGATCAAATAAAATATTAAACGAAATTCAAAACCGATCGATTTTTTAATAAATTAATCTTATTTATCCTAATTTCTAACAATAATTCGTATTATATGATTACCTAGAGAGATCATTTTAACTATGCGATATAATTTCAGTATTCGAATTGGTTGCGGCCTGATCTTGTATCTTATCTTACTAATATCATAAATACTAGTGTTTAGATAGATGGATGGATAGAGAAAGGGATGGATGGATGTTTGAAATCTTCACAACAGTTGGATGGATCTCAATGAAATTTCCCATACATATAGAACGTAACGTTAAGAGCGTCGATGGCTCAGAGGTCAAGCACGTGACTTGCAATCTGCAGGTCCTGGGTTCGAATCCCGCCATGTACCAATGTGTTTTTCGATTTACATAAGTACATTTATCCGACGTTTTTACGGTGAAGGAATACATCGTGATGCAACCTGAACATATCTGAGAATAAATTCAAAGATATGTGTGAAGTCAACCAACCCGCACTTGGCCAGCGTGGTTGGCTATGGCCTAATCACTCTTAACTTAGGGTAGGCTCCAAGCTCCACGGTGGGGACGTATAGCGAGCTGATGATGATGATAGAGTGTAGTCTGGAAGAACACATAGGCTTCTAATTACGTTTTTTTTAATGAATTGCTCAAATGAATTAATATTTTCTTAGGGTTTGATTAAACACAACATTGTAAACAACATATGTTACTACTGTGAGCTTTGCAGTGTAAAGTCAAATACTAATTAAACATTAATCAAATGCAACGGACCGAAATTTGTGCAATTAAAGCCGTGCATATTTCACAAACCGTCACTTGAGAAGTAATTAACACGTCGCAGCGCTACGACACCGATTAGTTTGGATTTAAATTGAAACAGTTTGTCATAAATTGACTCTGTAAACTTTTGCAATCCGGTAATAGCAACCGATCAAGCCGTGGTTCGGCCCTCTCGGGCACCCTTGAATCGGAATGCTAAACGCGTAATGAGTTGCATCCCAAACCGAGGTCTCCTCTCGGGGGCCCTTGAGTCCAGTCACTCCATGGAGCGTCCACCTAAGCGATTTAAAAGCTTGGTGACCTCCCAATCCGGTATCTATATAACGAAGTAACAGCCTGAGCCGAGGCTCCTGAGGGAGCCCTTGAGTCTTGTTACTCTTAAACGAGGTTCAGGCTAAGCGCCATCTGCGCACGGCCACCTCAAGCCCGGTGAAGTTGTAAATGCCTCAAAAGGCAAACACATTAATAACTATTTATAAACAGGGAAATGAATTGTATTTCATGAAAGCGAAAATTAGCCTGCAAACAGTATTTGCATATTACTAATACTGTTAGGAAGAAAATCCTACATTGTGCCGGTGTATCGGCGCAACACTAGCCTTTTTAAAATTTTAAAATTTATGTCCCCTCACTAATCAATCTGACACTTGACTTGGTCACGTAAGCCCGCCATTCTTGCCAAATGTAATAATAACTATGTAATAATAAAAACCAATAATGTCTTAAAATACTAATATAATAAATGCGAATGTTTACATGGATGGATGTTTGTTTGACGGTATCTCTAGAACAGCCCAACGGATCCAGAAATTTAGCATGAATGTAGAACATATCCTGGAAGAACATATAGACTAGAGTAGATTTTTTTGTTCCGCACGTTTTTGAAAGAGTCGCGGGCGCTAGTTATATTTATATGTCACACGTTTCCCACAAATATTTCTCAGTAAATTGTAACAAAATAATATAGAGAAGCGTAAATTTGCCGCATTCTATTGTAGTCGTTTCATACATTCCGATCCCTTGCACCCATCGATGCCAAGGATTCTCGAATAATTCCAACATTCCTTTGTCGAGAAACTAGCTGCAGGAATTGGAACATATTGTACATATTCACGTGATAAGTAGCTGTAACATTAATAGTAACCCTTTTATATAGTTTTAGTTAATTTAGATTTAATATGATTTTCGATGTTATTTTAAATATAATCTATAAAGTTAATTTGTATAAATTATTTTATGAAGTGATTTTGTAACTTAATATTTGATACTGTTAAAGTTAATGCAGGGGAAAAGTGCATAAACCGTATTTTAGTAAAAAAAAATAGTAAAAAAATCCTTAAATATGGTCAAATTTCGACTTATGATACAATTACCGAAGACAATAATTGTGAAATTAAGTATTATTGTTATTTCTCTATAGTTTAATCAGTTATTAACTTAAAAAACCGAGAAACGTAATTTTGCTTCTGCAATATGAAAAGAATACGAATCCTTTTTTACCTTTTATTTCAAAACAATAAAGAATAATTTCTATAAAAAAAAAGTTCAAGCATTTGCTATACTAATACATTCTTCTAACTAAAATTTAAGTATTGATTTAGAATTTACTATAGAACAGCAACTTAATTATTGAGTCGGAAGTTCGGTATAGAGAGGCGGATGAAATCAATATTTGTCTTTTAGCTATACAAAGCCACATTGTCGATTGAATTAATTATTATTCTGTAACTGCGAGAGATGAAGATTGATTTTGGTTCTAAGGAGTTATCTTACTTAATAACCGAATATTTATCACTACCAGTAACTTATTTTTAATTCATAAAATATCTGTTATTGAGAAAATAAATGTCAACATGGACAAAACATTTCATCATCAGCTCACTATACGTCCCCACCAAGCAACTCAGAGCCTACCTTAAATTAGGGGTGATAAGGCCATAGTCAACCACGCTGGCCAAATGAGGGTTGGTTGACTTCACACATATCTTTGATTTTTTTTCGCAGATATGTGCAGGTACCATCACGATGTTTTCTTTCACCGTAAGAACGTCGAATAAATATGCATATGTAAATTGAAATGGAAAACAGATTTGTACATGTCGGTACTCGAACCCAAGATCTGCAGATTCAAGAGAAGTTAAATGCTTAACCCCAGAGCCACCGATGCTTTACCGACAAAATATTTACACGACATAAAATATTTTAGCTCTTTTAATTAAGTATTTTCCTTTAATTCATCTTTTCAATTCACGAACTCTCAATACTATAAAATTAGGCCATGTCGGAACCTTGTAATTGCAGCGTTAATTTGTGACTCTTGTCCGACTACTTTTAAATGCTCCGATAATTAACTTACTTTATATTTCAAACTATTTTTTTTATAACTTTTCACTTAATGTCCTTGTTAACTAACATCAATAAAAATATGTTAATATGTTGCGTAATTTATTATTTAGGTGTTTTCATCACTTACATAAAAATTGAAGGTTTTCGATAAAATTATCACAAAATATATAGCTTGTTAAAATCACCATCCATTAACGGTTTTATGAAAGCGCGCCATGTTAAATTTATTAAAGGCACTGATTTTGCTTGCCAGGCGTAAACCTAATTAGAAAATTGTTCAACAGATTTAATACTCTCCAAGACATAAATTACCTTTTACGCGCCGCTTAGCACTCTGCCCCTTGTACAAGGTACACCAAATAAATCCTGTTACGGCACTTGTATTTCATTAATTAAATTTCTTTCGAACCCTCTTTCGTTTGATTGAATGTTTGCTTTATGAAATACTAGCTGTCGTTCACGACTTTGTCCGCGAGAAATAACAAAAGTAATTAATAAGCCTATGTGTTCTTCCAGGATGTGTTCTACATCTTCAAGTGCTATGAAGTCGTCCTATCATGCATCCATCCATCTTAACTTTCGCATTTATAATATAAGTAAGATTCATAAGGTCATCACATTTCGTCGACTGATAGTATGAAATGATGAACTCGTTGTAATTTATTCAATTAACTTCTGTACCACGTTGTACTTAGGTTTTATTTCTCCAATACGCGGAAGTTATGGACAATAACTCTTCGTAAGAATCTTATAAGTATCTAATACCCTAGAATCGTCCAAGAATTGAATCTCTTAGTGTAAAATGCAATAAATTTGAATTGTTACTTCCACTTAATAAGTATTTTTAATATAAAATTTTAAGCGGCATTTTGTGCTTATTCGATGAACCTAGAGTTTACCTCTCTAGGTTGTAATTGGTGAAGTGCTGATTGGACGGAATGCGGATCTGATTTAAGCCCCCACATTAAACCGTGTTACTCGTTGAAAGCTGAATTGGCCTGTGTGAATTTTAATCATAATCTTCATTCATTAAATCACTATACTAGCTGTCGATCGGGATTTCGTCCGCGCGGCTTAAAAAAAAAATGAAACGAAGTGGCCTATGTGTTCCTATATCTTCCAAACTACGAGTATATACATCCGTGTCAAATTTAATCAAGATCTGTTAAGCCGTTCCAGAGATACATTTTAACAAACATCCATCCATCCATCCATCTAAACTTACGCATACGCATTAATGTACAAACAATCGTAAGTCAACGAAGTACATCATTGCTAGATCTTAATATTTTTTTTATAATTTAAAAATATTAGCAGATTTGTGTAAAATTACTAATATTTCTTTAACCATTTAAAATAAGCTCTAAGCTTGTGCTAGGATATGGTTTACGACAATTATCGAATGGCGGGATTCGAACCCCCGACCTCGTGGTTATAAATCCGTACCCTTAACCATTAGGCTATTGACACTTAATTTTTGTGCTCTAAATTTGATTTCCAAAAATAATATTAAAACAAGAAAATGAGAAGTTTTTATATTAAATATACTTGCATAATATCTAAATTAGCTTTGCTTAACTCGTAATGTTACTTAAAATTCAGAAAACGTAATACGTGCAGTGTCGTATTCATATCCAGCTTTTTATTACATTGTATAATTTACTTTAATTGTACTACGCGTTACTTCTTTTTTAGTATGTTTTTTTATGTTTACTCCATAATTTAATTTATTTTGTATACTTTAATAGTCAAAAATAGACTATTCATTATTTCATTTTTTTAAAGAAGACAAAAGAAAAACGGATTGCTAATTGATCCGTTTCCAAAGCCGTTTGCAACATTAGAGGAATAAAAATAATAGATTGCATTTTAATAATTTTCTAAGACTTTTGTCATTTTTTTGTCGTTTACCTTTAATACTTATAGCCGAGACGATAAAGCGCCAAACTTTTATTGTGTACCGTTTGGTTCGCGAATCAGAATAACCTGGATTTTATTTTCACATCCATTCTAACTCTATTTTGCGTGTTACAATTTATGGCCCGTGTGACAATTTTCCTCGCTGCAGTCACGGTATACCAAATCTATGGAAATGGCTAAGTGCAGGCTACAGAGAGCGGTGGAAAACCGTGATCCTGACAGACATAACGTACAGGCTTTAATTTGAATTCAGGAATAGCAACGATTTTGTTTAATTGACTCACTTTTATATTTGTTGGGAAAGAAGTCTAGTATTTACTATACATGTTTGATCGCTGTTAATTCTAGATATCTTACTTCTTACTATCTTACTAATATTATAAATACGAACGTGTATGGATGGATGGATAGATGAATGGATGGATGTTTGTTTAAAGGTATCTACAGAACGGCCATATAGATCTCGCTGAAATTTGGCATAGATGTAGATCATGTCAGGAAGAACACATAGGCTAGTTGACTCTTTTTAACGTGGCGCGGATGGAGTCGGGGGCGACAGCTAGTTATATAATAAATTAAAAGGTAAAAATTAAAATAACCAGCTTCTTTTTTCTGGTTTAAATAGGTCCAGTCGAATGTTTTATCTTGACTACAATTCTGATATTTGGATGTTTTAATCTGAGTATAATAATGAAGCCATAATAAAGTTATGCCCATTATGAAAAGAAATAAGGTCTTTTCTATAGTTCCCATATAAGTAAATGCATTTATTTATTAAGATAAGCCAACAGTATACATAAAAATAGCAGAAAAACAAAAATCACACACACATTTTACATATGTATGCCAATTACAGACATGCACAAATTTCGTTAAACGCATTTTTATTTATACAATTTTATACACTTCATTTTTATAATTTGGATAGTTTATTTTTAAAAGATCCCAAGCTACGAGTATCACTAAATATGTCTATGTCCATGTTGACTATTGTTATTATTTATATGTTACAAATTACTCTGGTTACAATTATTTAACTGGCTTCGAATTAAGTTTAGTTGTTTGACATCGCTTTTGTGTAGTTGCATTAATATTCATCAGTTAACGGAAGTAAGGTGAATTGAGCTCGGCTGCGATGCTATTTTATGTTAATAAATACTATTCCTAAAGCCAAAATTTCATCGTTTATCAAATATCTAGTACAATTGTTTCTAATATTTATTAAATGTTTTGTCTACTGGACATATCGCATATAACCGTCACAGTTTCTTTTCTATGATAACCTTCAGGAATAAAATTCAATCGCCTAAAGGTACGCGTCCATAGACCAATGCCTTACGCACCACACACACGGCCAACAACGTTTTTCAATGCGGGCGACGCAGATAATGGACGCATACCTTAAGGATATATGATTTACTTACAGTTAAGTAATATTAACGACTTTGGAATTTAAATATTTCCAAAGATATACCAAGAAGGAATTTGGAGAAGAATTCTCATACTGTTGTCTGTAAAATACTTCATTCATGAACACCTTCAATCTTAAATTATTCAAACTTTTGTGAGACATTATATCAAACTGATATAAAAACGGCTAAACACTCACGTTTATTCGTCCGCGAGACGCTGTGACGTGAGCGACGGGCCGCGTCCGCGAAATAACACTAGTACCACTCATCCTGATGAAGGGCCCCCGATGGACTCGAAACTAGTCGGTGCCGTCACCGGACGAATAAACGTGAGTGTTTTGCCGTTTTTATATCAGTTTACATTCTACCTTACTTTAATTTGAAAAGTTTTTAAAATAGTAAATTGTTAAGTAAGAAAAACTCTTCGCAAGTCAAATACTCACTTCTGCCCATACGAATGCCACAGAACAACTTTATGTTGCAGAGATCAAAGTTTGAGATGTAGACAGTGTTCTGAGGAAAGTTTTATTTGCTGGTTTCACCTGAACCGTGAATAAGTTCTTCAAGTTCACTTTGCAACTGTTTGAATGCAAGTCAGAAGAAAATTACCGTCTGGTCTACGATGGTCGAGAAATTACGATGAAGTGTTTTTTGAATATTTTCACTTTAATGACAAGAATATTTAAAATATTAAAATGCCTAGTTAAATTTTGAGTTTGTTAACATTCCCGAAATATTTTTAAGCTAGTATTTCATTTACGTAAACCTGAATTTTGATATTATAAATTTCAAATTCTTTGGTTACGTTAATAAATGTTTTGTAAAAAATGTCTAGACAGACTAATTTAAACCAAAGGTCGAATTAAATTTTTAATTAATTGAAGTTTAAAATATAAAACGCAAAGAATCATAAATTCTAAAACACCTGAAAAAAATGGAATCGTTTTTTAATTTCCTGTAACAGTAAAATTTACATGAAAATATCTCAACTAGGTAGATTCTCTTTCCTATTGAGTATGGTGAATATTAATGCAGACAGCGAATAAAGGCAGTCTGACAATGGTATTTCTAGTCGGTTATAGAAAGGAAATGCAAGGGCTTTGTGTGATGCGTTACTATGTAAAATTTCCACTGAACGCTGACGGAAATTAACACTAAATGTACACATTTAGGTGAATGCACGATAAAATAAATAGAAAATGAAGAATAAAAGAAACAACAAATACTGGGCCTACGTGGTTGCCTTAGCTACCGCTCCGCTCACTTTTAGAGTAGGCGGGTGTTCCTATGTGAAAGTGATTATGAGTGCTAATTAAGAGAATAAAATTACAGTGACGTATTAAAAATATCAATTAAATTACTCTTAATATATTTTTGAATTTAATCTTTAATATTATAAATCCGAATGTTTGGATGGATGGTTGTTTGTTTAAAGGTATCTCTAGAACGGTTGCATGGATTTCGCTGGAAGATCAATTAGGCTACTTTTTTTCTCATTCCACGCGGACGGAGTCGGGGGTGACAGCTAGTCACTTGATATTTATTTAGTTAACAGTGGTAGAGCCCGCTTTAACATCTTCGCACGAATTGGCCCGGCTCGCCCAGTGAAATACCACGACCACACAGAAGACAGGCGTGAAGTGGAAGCAATACCGTGTTTCGTCTGATGAGTGTGCGTCCCGGGGACCTAATTTACTCTTCTTTCTCTTCCTATCCTTTTTTTTCTAAGGAAAGGATGGGAAGTGGAAGTGGACTTTCCGGATCAGAGGATGCATGGGAAGGGAAAATATTTTCTTTCTGTGCATCCTCTCCTCCGTCGATTAAAGGTAGGCAACGGTCGCTATTTCAGCGATGTCAGGTGGCCGCCCGCTCGTTTGCCACTTTGTGATATAAAAAAAGCGAGCTTTGATGACAGCTTACACTTTATATTAGGTATAGAAATATATCTTTCTATTTGTAATTTTCACCGCACAATTTCAAATAGTTGTTCAGTTCAAAGTTGAAGACAAGTTACCTTTGCGTTCAGTTCAAACTTCTATTTGACTTCTCTATTTGCACGACCTACCTCAAACGTATCTAAGTTCTCTTGTTGACTTCGCAACTTTATTTCAGGATGTCCAAACGAAATTTTTGTTTTATTCTGATTTAGGATTGCCTTAGATTTTTTTTTAAATTAAATTGCATAATTTATAATCCAACCACTTTCTGTATGTTAAGAAACTGAAACACGAAGAAAAAATATGTATGAGCATGTTTAGATGGATGGATGGATGTTTGTTTGAAAGAATCTCCAGAACGGCTTAACTGATTTTGATGTTTAGCAACACATGTAGGTCATAGTCTGGAAGAACACGTAAGTTACTTGTTTTGTTTTTTTTTATTCCGCGCGGACGGTGTTCCGGCGATAGCTAGTATATTCATATATTCAACTTAATATTGTTTGGCAACGTTTACGTACATATGTAATCTAAATGAAATTTTACCGAAAGCGAACAACATTGCTCATATGATGTTTACTTTAGAGTTGAAGATAGAGGGAATATTACAGAGTTTGCAAATGCTATCACAATTAATACTTTGAATTTGCTGTTGTTTGTATTTAACTCTATAGCTACGAGGAATTGTTTGAAACTATAATCTTTTGAGTAAACAATAAAGCTCTTATCTAGATTAAGTTATCATGTGTGTTTAATTCGTTTATTTTTATCATGTTTATTTCTTTGTTCATGTTTTGAGAGCGTCGGTGGGCTCAGGGGTCAAGCACTTGACTTGCAATCTGCAGGTCCTGGGTTCCAACACCGCCATGTAACAGTGTGTTTTTCGATTTCCGATTTACATATGTACATTTATCCGACGAGAACATCGTGATGCAACCTGCACATATCTGAGAAGAAATTCAAAGATATGTGTGAAGTCAACCGACCCGCACTTGGCCAGCGTGGTTGACTATGGTCTAGTCACTCCTAACTTAGGGAAGGCTCCGACCCCCCAGTGGGGTCGTATAGTGAGCTGATGATGATGACATATTTTGATAGTGGAAAATAACTGTTGTATGAATGATTATTCTTTTTAATTATAGAAGAGACTATAGGGAATGGTCTGAGTGTAAATGTAAGAATTAGTATTGAAGTATTACAAAATTAAAAAGAACAACATTAATCGTGACTAATAGTACTGCAAATGGTCGTTCAATACTGCAGAGTACATTTATCTTCACAATCTCAATTCGTACTCCTTAGTCATTAAGTTAAAAATACTAAAATATATAACTAATTACATCTTTGTCTTAAACCACAGTTTGACCAAGATGTTAACTACCCAATTTTAAACATTATCTTACGAGTACTAATATTATAAATGCAAATGTTTGGATATATGAATGGAAGTTTGTTAGAAGGTATATCCAGAGCGGTAGCATGGATCTCCTTGAAATTAGGCTTTGATGTAAAATATAATCCAGAAGAACATAAGCTACTGGTTAAGTTTTTTTTTTAATTTGCGCAGATGGGTTCACGGGTAAAAGCTAGTTTATTTTCAATATTAAACACCTATGATTTTCAATTTGTTTATCTGCAAGAGTTGTTACGCTATCTTTTTGAATTCCTATAACAATACACAGTACAGATTTACAACTAAACTAAACAACAACCAAAATAAACAAAAAAAATGTATTATACTTCTCAAAACTCTACATCTACAAAAATAAGCATCACATATTGTTTGTAACTTCAGTTTATACATCCATTTATTACAAATTGAGAAATATCTGCAAATAACTCGAAGCGTGAACCCTTCTCTCGGCGGGCTGCGGGACAATGATAGTGACAGTTGTGATATATAGCCCGGCCACATTTGAATTTCAATGACAATCACACGATAGATGATTTAATATTCCTCCCGGATAAACATGTAAATACCAACGCAAATCTCAAATTCTACGTATTCCCATCAAAAATTCCTATAAATCTTTTATATTCGGGTCATACAAAGATAAAATCCTCTTTTTGTGAAATGTTCTGTTGCTAATGTTCATTGTAATTTCAACAAAAGCTACATACGAGTATATAGCCACCAACATATACAGGATGAAGTTTCAAAGTATACTTCTTAAAATGTTTTAAACTCCTAATTATCTTATAAATTGTGCTAAGATATAATAGATAATGAAAAATTTATATCCAAAATTTGACGTCAGCTTATATGTCCCCAACAAGGGGCTCGGAGTCTACACAAGTTATGGTGACTAGGTAATAGTCAACCACGATAGTTCAAACCGGGTAAGTTGTCTTTACTCTTATTGTACTTGCTTTCTTCGCCAAATTTGTGAAGGTTCATGATGTTTCTCTTCACCGTAAGAACGTCGGTTAAAATGTACATATGTAAATAGAAAAGACATTGGTACATGGCGGGGATCGAACCGTGTGGAGATGTGTATATTTCCGCTCAGTCCGGTCAAGCGTTTAACAACTGCGCCACCGGCGCCCTCTACATTTCAGAGCCTAAAATATAATAAAAGTATTCAACAATTATTTTTTTATTTAAATGTAACTAAAGTTATCCAATTATTACTTAGTTAAATAATAAACAAATAACGGAATTCGTGATTTTGAAAGCTAGTTGCTAAAATTTAAATATTCATATCGCGTCGTAATAAAGTTTTGAAGCTTGGAAATAACGTTAATTAAATAGTTGGTAAAGAAAGTTGTGTAAGACAGTTCCTAGCCAGTGATACTTGCATAGTTACGATACTTTAGTGGTACAGTTTCATTATGATGAAAATATTACTTTTCTACTAAGTTTTATTATTATATGTCTCATACTTTAAATTTATATGCGATTTGTAAACACAGAAATATGAAGTAGTCGTACGCCAGAAATAATATAATTTAAGATTTAAGTGTAACCAAAATGAGCCTAACAACATAATGAATTATTTCACAAGACTCCTAAACTCTATATAGTAACATAAATAACATTTATATAATGGAATACTAACAAAAAAATTACCAATTTCCAAGTCATATTTATTAATGTGAATATGAGTGCACGGACTTGGTTTACAAACGAACGCCACAGTGATGCAGTTATGAAATACGACCGCGCCACATTTCAATTTCAACGACAAGTTACTACCTGCGCCCACAAGCCTTGCTACGAGTACGAAATGGAATACATTCATTTAAAAATCTTCGCTCACTTTATTACCATACACAACAAAAACTCTCTGTACTTTAGTGGTTATTTTTAAGTCCGCATTGACTTTACTTACCGGTAATTATAGGAAACGAATTTACATCTACAATACTACTCATTGGCCTACTGTATAAATTGTTCTGTACCTCAGTTAATAGCCTTTAATAGCCTTGACCAATTATCAGTATACTGTACGAAAATATCTCACCTTTCATTGGCCACTAGTTCTTCGTATTAAACATTAAGGGCCGTCCAAACATATTGTCTACGTATTGCTACGCCGTTTCGCAAGACGTAGTCGCTGGACTACGACTACGGTGGTTCACTCCAAATGTACCATCTGCGCACTAAACATTTGCTACGCCGTAACGCAAGCCGTAGTCGCTGGACTACGACTATGGTGGTTCACTCCAAGTGTACCATCAGCCTACTAAACATGGTGAAGCATGCGTAAAGTAAGCAGATGCTTTGTGTAAACATAGCTCAAAGTAAATATGTGATGATGATAGCAATTACGATGCGACCAATTAAAAAAAAATCTTTTCCATTATATCGTTGTAGAACAATGTTTATATTTAGAAATTAAAGCCGCAAGCGAAACCTTCCGAACGTTGATTAATATTAATGATTTCCTTTGGGAGCTAATTTGAGTGGATAATGGATCTTTTGTATTCGATGTAAAAGTAATTTGTTGTGACCCTTCGAAACCAAGCAATTAGAAAACGATAAAAAATGTTTATTTTTACATGAAATATAGAGTACTATGTCTTAAAATTAATAACGATGTTTAATAATTAAAAATAAAAAAATTAGAAAACGATCAATATAAACAAATGAAAGTAAACTTCTCGAGTTATAATTGTTTTTTATTTTTTTAATTACTTCTTTTAAATGATTTTTTAAAATTAGATGACGTCAGCTCGACCGCTGCAGTACCACGACCACATAGAAGGCAGGCGTAAAATGGAAGTCATTACTGCGTTTCGGCTGATGAGAGTGCATGCTGGAGACCTAATCTTGCAACCTCCAAAACTGATTGTTAAGACCAAGATTATTTCGTTAAAAAGTGAAACTGTTTTCATCCGAAGGTCGCATTTATATTGATGAGATCTAAAAGGGAAACAATATGAAGTCATTTTTATTTTTATCTATGTAACTGAGACCCTTTTATTCAGTACATAACAATAAAATCAAAGTAGCTATTGCCAAACGTTTCAAATAAAATAGAAAAAACATTTTCCTAGATCTAGTTTGTTAACATATTTTTATAATAGAATTTCTGTTTTTGGAAGGGAACTTATACAAATATTTGCTTTCGTTAGCTACATTAGTCCTCTTATTTTCAGTATCAGAACAAAGTATTTAATAATTACGATATAGTCAAAGTGAAAGACTAAATTTTTTTTTTCGAAAAAACCGCTTGAACATTTAACGTCAAATGGGGTCATATTTAAATCAATGCGATTTCGATTTTAAATTCATTTCACGTAGAGTGTACACAGAGAATTGTGATTCGCTAACATTTAGATTAATTTACGTGCCTTCCATTTAAATTGTATTAAACCGTTGGTTTGCAACATGTTAATGGTTAGGAAAGTAGCATACGATTATGTCGGGGTAGATAATTTCCTTGCATATAGTAACCCCTTTAAATCTGTTCTGATAAAATACTAGTGCTTGCCCACGACTGTGTTAGTGTGAAATAATAAAAGGTTAGCCTAGGTTTCTCCCGCAAACATAAGCAGTCATTTCAAAGATTACCTAGAACAAATGCGGATTTACGGACATACAAATTATAAAAAAAATTTGTGCACATTATATATTTGCGTTACAAGCAATGCAAATATATAATGTGCACAAAATATGAGTTTATTATCGATGTTAAATACACTCTAATTTTATCTGTTCTTATCAAACATTTTTTAAACCTTTAGAATAAGTCTTAAAACTTTATATTATCCCGTTTCAAAAGATATCAAAATATATAGCAATACTTATTAACTTCTGACATAAAAATCATAAATAGTATTTACATTCTGATTAAGACAATATTAAAAAAAAACTGGCGTAGTTTATACTTAGCGTAATCTTTTGGTGCTGTGACTCCGTCAGACGTATACCCGGCGAATTATATTTTAGGTTTTAATTTAATTACAGACAGAAACAAGCTCAAGGCAAGCAGTTTGTACAGTACTTCTAATTCCTTAAAGTGCTTCAAGAAAATGCAAATTACTTGATGTTTTCGCATTAGCCAGTGCATTTATTTAGCTTGCAAAATTTTCACGAAAACATTTTATTTTATTTCAAAGGAATTTAAATGTATGTTTTAAATGTAGACGTTGGATGCACTTACCGTTGGTTTCTGAAACCAAAATTATCATTGACAAAACAAATATAATATATTTTAATTGGAGATTTTGGTCTCAGAAACCCACGGTTAAATATTTTGGCATGTAGTCAGGTAATAAGAGATTAAATTAAATTGGTGTATGTATTTATATGCGATAGGAAATTACACGTAAATGTAAATTTTCTATTGTATAAAATATTTTATTTTTCAAACAAGATATCAAACGTTTCCTAACAAAAACTAACATAATAAGTTCAAAGATATATTCCAAGATAAATTTCATTTACAAACAAAAGACATATTGTTGGCTTCAATATAACGGAAGAGGAACTGAGTGATTGATGATCCTTGTCCCATTGGAACAGTGTATCCAACACTTCTCTATCTCAATACAATCACTAATCCATTGGGCCATGATATTTAACTATCACGTATATTCTTTCTAGTATTATTTTCCTTCGAGTATAACAAAAGAAATTTACCCTATGATAATTTTCAGTAAATGAGGTAAAAAACTGTGATGGTTGACTACGGTCTAATCACCCTTAACTTAGGGTAGGCTCCGAGCCCCTCGGTGGGGACATATTGTGAGCTGATGATGAGGTAAAAAACTTAGCTGAATAAAAGATCCAACTAACTTACTTGAAAGTGGAAGTGAAGGATTTTCGTGACATATTTTTATTAACAAACATATTAAAACATACATTTATAAGTTCCATGTTACTATAGTTATTTCATCATCATCTGCCCATTATGTCTAAGGGTCTCGGAGCCTACCCTAAGTAAGGGGTGACTAGGCTATAGTAAACCACGCTGGCCAAGTGCGGGTTAGTTGACTTTACACATATCTTTTGAATTTCTTCTAAGATATGTGCAGGTTGCATGACGATGTTTTCCTTCACCGTAAGAACTTCGGACAAATGTACCTACATATGTAAATCGGAAACCGAAATACACATTGGTATATGGCGGGATTCGAACTCTGGACCTGGAGATTGCAAGTCAAGTGCTTAACCCCTGAGCCACCGACGCTCACACAATTTCATGTGAAAGTAAATATCATACCGTCAATTTTTTTTTAGAAATTTTTCATAATCGGTCGATGTCAGATGCTAAGTTTAATCCTATACATTTCTAAAAGCGATACATTATTACAACTAAGGTAATGTTACGTATCAACTGTCTTGTAATTTATGTAATTACTGCATAACTAATCTACATGGAAACGTATAACGTAAATTGTACGTTAAAACAATGTGCATAGAGTTTATTATAGTAGTACGATAGAGAACAATGACAATTCGACAGTATATTAATATGCATCGAGTGCAAACTATCGTGGGCTATAGTCGTAGATAGTGTGGCAAACATTGCTATATAATTCACTCTCGCTATGCAATGTGTATTCAGCATTTCTGAACTGTTTTCCAATATTTTCAAATTTATGTCTACATGTACTGACTGATCTTTGACCCATTTCTTATAGAATGAAATTTAATTTTGAAATTGAATATTATAAATGCGAATGTTTAGATGGATGGATATTTGTTTGAAGGTATCACCAGAACGGCTGCATAGATTTCGCCGAAATTGGGTATAGATGTAGAACATAGTCTAGAAGGACACGGGCTACTTATAAAGTGCTATTAATTTACGCGCGGACAGCGTCACGGGCTACAGCTAGTTAAGTAATAACGAGAAAGAAGTTATTGGAAAGACATGTTATAAGTAATCAAGAAAGGGCTTCTTTTAATGACAAAAAATGTTTTGAATTTATCATGTTTTGTTCTTAATAAATATTGTTTTTATTTGTTAAAAAATTGTTGTACTTATTGTTCTCTACTACTTGTTACTACTTTTTTGAAATTCGTTACAACATTTTTGCTCGTATATTTTGTTTTTAAAAAAAGTAAGCGCTATCCGCAGGCATAAATCCAATTTGTTATCCTCTGAAATGAATCTGTTTTAAACAGCTTTTAGCAAATAATTTTATGTAATGTTGAAAAAATTTAGATTATCTCAATGTTTTGTTGGTTGAAAAATAAACATACCTTACTAATATTCTATATGCGAATAAATAATAATAAATAGATGGATGCATGGATGGATGGATGGACGGATATATGTTTGGTTGAAGGTATTTACACAGCGGTTTAACGGATCATGAAGAAATTTGATATACACACAGTAGAAATGGAGGGACACATGGGCTACTAATTACGTCTTTTTTTTAATTCCACGCGGTCGGAGTCGCGGGCGATAGCTATTAAAATAATTTGATAAAATAAATCATTCTGTACAGTTTGCTTTATTTATGTTAATTAATATCATGTGCAAACACTTTTGTTTTTTTTTCCTGTCTACCCGTTGCAAAACTATCGTAATTTATCACAATGTTAGGACTTTGATACTAAAGTTTGACTTGTAAGTAAATCTTCCAAAAACAGCTTATCCTATCTTCATTTGGCGGTGGGAGTTGGTTATATAACCTAGGAATTCCAATAGCACGGCTGAACAGTGACTTTGTGACTACGCTACTCATTAATATGCATTGACTGCAAACAATCGTTCGCGATAGGAACAAACTTCAATTTCTTGATGTTGGTACTTTATAAATGGAATCTCGGTTACAAGGGTATCCAATCTACGTGTTACAATGCTTTTATCATTAGAAACAACTTTTTTTACCTGTGTAATAGACAAAAGTATTTTTTTTAGTTTTTTCCTGTATACATTTCGATGTCTCAATTTGTAGAATACGTTTTAACATTGTATTGTTTTGTTGAATCACTGTTTCTTATAACGTAATGTTAGGGTTCCCTAATATTATGGTTCGTTAATTGCACCAGCAACACTTTGAGTTGCCAGGGAGAGGGACAGAAAATTATCGAGAGGTGGAAAGTAGAAGGAGGTCGGTTGAACATTCAGTCATCGAGCTGTTGAAGTGGAAGGTTGTGGCAAGAGAAAATAAATTAGTGATATCTGGTTTTGGCTGAAATTGGTGAGAAGGTAGCTTACAGCCAGGAGACGGACATAGAATACTATTTATTCATTTTTTTTCCGAATCTATGCCTTAAAGAGCTGCTTTTTATTTAACTTACTAATATTATAATTGCAAATGTTTTTATGGATGTGATGTGGATAGATGATGGGTGTTTGAAGATATCTCTAGAACGGCTGAACGGATCTCGATTAAATTTGGCATATGTGTAGAACATAGTCTAAACACATAGGCTACACTAATTAAGTTTTTTATATATCCACGCGGACGGAGTCGCGGGCGACAGCAAGTATAATATAAAACAGGAATAGCAGCTTTTAAATATTAATTAAATAAGAGCAAATAATATTTGTTAGGGCTTAATGGAAATTACACGGTCATTAAATACTCATTATGAATAATTCATATAATTAATTGCACTCGCAATTGAAACTTTTTATGGTTACTTCAAGTGCGTGTGTATTTTATTACATATGACCCATTTAATTTGTATATTTCAACCTATTTAAATGATTTAAAATCCAACGATAAAGAAAGAGGTATTCGGACACATACATTATGTAACTTAACGAAGTAATTTAATCTTTATTTACTAGGTACTTGAATTTCAAGGTTGGAAATTTTTGCTTGTTATACAACCATTGGTCTTTTAAACGAGGTACAGGGTAAGCGCCATCTGCGCTCAGCCATCTCCAACCCGGTGAAGCTGTAAATGCCTCTTCATGGCAAACAGTGATTACTCAGTCACAAAAAAAACATTGGTAAAATATATCAAATGATTATTAAAGTACTAAAAAACTTACCGTATTACTAAAAAAACATATTTAGGCAATGGTTACTTAAGCACATGTTTAACCTTTTGAACGTCGGTGATGTTGGTGATGATGGTCAAAGTGGTTATATTTATGTTTCACCATAAATCACTATACTATTTTCGGTATACGTATTTCATTATTTATTGGTCAAGAATTCATTTTGAAAGCCTATGCATAATAATGTTTTCGATAGCCATGAGTTGTCAAAAGTTCGCTCTTGGTGTTGTAGTCATGGTAATAAAAGGTTTACGTATGGTTAAGCTAAAACGTATTTGAAAAATTGTCTATTTTTTACCGATTTATAAAAGGAGAACGTTCTCAATTCGTCAGTATGTTTTTTTTTTACACTAAAGCCCTAAATTTCTTAATACAATAAAATGTAAGCAATAACTTTTAAAAGCTTTTCCTAAGAACTTGGAGTGGGCTGGATGTCGAGCTCAAATCAAATTCGACCATCAATCGCATTAGCGGTGACAGGTTGCTTTTATCGAAATCCGAAATCCGGATTAATCTTAAAGAAATGATAGTCTCCTGGGATTTTTAAAGGTGTCTCCTCGATCACAATTTCACGCTTATTTCGTCGTGATAAAATTACGCTCCATTTTTTCTCGATGTAAGAGAAATTTCCATGATTTACAAATTAGATATTTCCTTCTCATTTTATTATTTTACAACACGGCTCATCTTATCTTTTATACAAAATGGTATTTCGATATTTATTTTAACATTTAGGGCCCTCGCACACTAGAGACTTTTTGTCGCTCGATAGTTTTATCGTTTAACCAGTATGAGCATGTAATCGTTGTAATATGCGCATCTGATACATGCTTATATTGATTAAACGCACGATCAAACTATCGCACGACTTAAAGCCTCTAGTGTGCGGGGTCTTAGTGTAGATTTTCAACGATAGTGTAATAGCTACAAAACTTTTTTTATACCGTGTGTGGAATAATATCAATGCACGCAAATCGTGTCTAATAACAAACGATAGCGCACGCACACTTGTAAACTTTGCGCTTCGGAAATTGTAAATTTACTAGCGTGTTAATTTTGAAATGAAACGTTTATTGGTTATATTTTGCTATAAATTTTGGTAGAGCTAAATCAATGAAACTGTTTGCTATATTTTTTTAAAATTTAAGTCCATTGTGGCATTATACACAATATAACTGACGATTAGAAAGTGTATGTTTGATTCTTTAGAGAAACGAATTAACAAAGTTCAATATAATGGCTAATTAAATAATGTATAGAAGAATTTAAAGTTAAAAATATTTAATGAATCTATGTATGAATCTAATTAATGAATCTTTAAAGCGGTGGCTCAGGGGTCAGTCATTTGACTAGTAATCTGCATGTCCTGGGTTCGAATCCCGCCATGTACCAATGTGTTTTTCGATTTCCGATTTACATATGCACATATATCCGACGTTCTTACGGTGAAGGAAAACATCGTGATGCAACCTGCACTTATCTGAGAGGAAATTAAAAGATACGTGTGAAGTCAACCAACCCGCACTTGGCCAGCGTGGTTGACTATGGCCTAATTACCCCTAACTCAGGGTAGGCTCCGAGCCCCTCAGTGGGGACTTATAGTAAGCTGATGATTATATCTTAGGATACTTGCTTACTTAGGATCTTAGGAGGATTGCAACTAGTATTTACTTTGTACATTTTATTTCTATTTTGTATTTCTAGTCTGTATGGAAATAAATGACTTCATTAACAGAAGAATATGTGACTATGAGCCATAACTTTTTAGTGCAAAGTTTTATTACTGTAAGAATACTAGTGTTTAAAGACCGAAGTTTTCCACCTTAAAATCGTAAGAAGTAAAAGATTTCATAAAGCACGTAATAAAATTTTAAATTTTCCTGCTGAGAGCGTGAAAGTAAAATGATTTGAGACAATATTCTTGGCGTATTTGGATTTCGCGCAACGACTTGTCAAATTACCAATAACGCTTTTACGATTGTAATAACACTGAATAAGTGATCTAATTTGAAATGGAATAAATTTTTACGATAGAATCTTTTACGTTTTTGATTCACAGCAATTTCACTGATCAATTTATTTAAATTGTTATTTGAAGCTTCCTAAAATACAATAATACATTATATGTATCTTTTTCTTTTGATTTAAATGTTGGTATAAAATATTAACAATTTTTAACACATTGATAGGTTTTCAATTCTTTTTATTTTGCGATAATTTTCACTGGCAGCTTACAAAACTATAATACTATCACATTTTTATAAAACTTTGCATGTTAGTGAATGAGTTCGTTGTTATAATAACTGTTATACTAAAATAAGCTTTAATTACAGTTTATTCATATTTACCTATAAGAATATCATAAACCTAATTATAAATTAAAATATATTCTTACTAAATAACTAACCACTACAAAATAAATAAATTAATTAATATTATATTAAATAAACGATATATACTAAAACTAAACCAAACTAAAAATAAAACTAAATAATATAAAAAATCGACCCCAAATCGCTGCGGTCACACGGTAGGGTTCCCAAGAGCCTGGCGGCATTCCCCCGGTATTATACTTAAATGAAACGGCAATTAGTTTATTAGATTTATGTTGGGTTTCTGAGATCACATACAGGGATGATAAGTTTTATATACAGCCTTTGGCCTCAGAAACACAATAGACCATATTCTTTATGGTCTAACCGTAAACCATATAAGGATAATTTTTTCGTTAACATAACTCATAAGATAACGTATATTTTGATATTAGGGTACATGTGACAAATTATATTCCTACTGAATATAAAATATTTTACGACACCGGCGATGAGTCTACTTCGTCGTATAAACGCTTTGTAAAACATTGCTCAAGAGAACTCAAGATATTATTTTATAGAATGAAGCCACTAAAGCATCTTTTCGCACTCGACATTCAATAAACCATCGTCGCGTGACACTAATGCTTGTTCATTTTAAAATATTGCGCTTTTAGCCGTTTCCCAGACGCCGAGATTACCTTCACCACAGAAGTAATCGTGTTAACGTCAATACAACATTTTAGAAATATAACTTTGCTATATTAAATTGAACTAGCATGGACTCTGAAGGCATATTATATTGTGTTAAGTTAGCTGATCGCGACTCCATGCGCTGAATTTAAAACAACTTAATTAGTAGCCTATGTGGTCTACCAGACTATATTTTACATCTATGCCAAATTTCATCGAGATCTTTTTAGCTGTTTTAGAGATACTGTCTCTAACAAACATTTATCTATCCATCAATAATTTAATTACAATATTAGTAAGATTTAATGTCGTACCAGATGTGAGTTAAATATAACGATTGTACTATGCTGTATATTATTTTCATACTAAAAAAAGGTATTTTTTTTCCAAATGATTTTTTTATGTTTCAAAAAATGTAATAGAACGTAATTGATGCTGGTATACTAAAACTTTGTATCGTCTAAAAATACTTATTGATATATTCATGTAATATTATGACGTTGTTTCAGTTGTGCTCGTGGAGATTACTTAAAAGTGTACTGGGAAGTGCAAGGTCCTGGTCCTCCTGGTGCGATCAACGAGAGATCGGCGTGGGCGAGGGAGCTGTGCGGCAGCAGATCTGAGGTGCCGTCTGCGCTCTACTCGCCCGGACAGGCAATGGTGTTGGAGTTTCACACGGGGCCCAAACAAAACAACGCGACTGGATTCGTTGGCACATTTAGCTTCATTGATAAACGTGAGTATATTTAAATTATTAAACTCTCAACCCGGTAATAATAACAACAGTCCAAGCTGAGATTTGACCCTAGTAACTGTTAAACGAAGTTAGGCTAAGTGTCTTCAGCGCCTGACCACCTCGCGACCGGTGAAGCGGTAATTGCCTCTTCGAGGAAAAATAGAATGGAAAATAGAAAAATCTTAGTTGTTAGACCGCTTTTTGAATACCTTTTTCGACATTCATAATATGAGAATTCGGACAATAGAACTGGTCGCAATCGCAGTCCAAAAGAGAGCAATATCATTGTATTCATTCTAACGCTGTACTTGCAACTACATTGAAATATAGGATGTTCAGAAACCCTAATCGTAGTTAGTAATACTAGTAAGAATCTCATTTTTATTATCGTTTTGCATATATAAATAACTATAGTTAAAACATACGTTCAAGATATTAAATAATATCGTACGTATAGGTAAAATGGTTACAAAACGATAATTTACATGTAACCACGGTGTTGTAAATTTTATTTAGTACCGATAAATAACGGTTTAATTCTGCGGTAAATCGTAAATTATCTTGAATTCAGGTGACAACTGAAATTTACGTATAACATATAGCATATTTAGTGAAAAATTAAGCAAAGGAGTTACTGCTACTTTATTCAAATCTTTGGAAAAAATCAATACAAAACACTGTGACTCGATTTAAACCAAGCATTTTACAAGATTATTTATGTTATTAAAACAAATAAATTTTATTATTAATTATACACATTTAATATCTTACTTCTTACTAATATTATAAATGCGAATGTTTGGATGGATGGATGTTTGTTAGAAAGTGTCTCTTTCGCGGAAATTTGGCATAGATGTAGACCATAGCCTGGAAGAACACATAGGCTACGAACGAATGAAGTTTTTTTTTAATTCCGCGCGGATGAAGTTGCGGGTATAAACTAGTGTTGTAATAAATTTATTTCAGGTTTAATCTAAATTAAAATTTTAATGTTAGTCGAAATTAACATATTAATTTACCATTGTTTCGTCGTTGTCAGATCATTCAGGCCGGTAATCCCCTAAACTTTCTAATCACACGCTCAGTCAATTAGAACGATTATATTGGTCGATTAGATAATTACTGTCGAGGTAATGCACACTGAAAGCAACTTCAGCTTTTGGTCCAATTATTCCATCGAAACAAGTGATCTAGTTCCGGGAACTACTTTAACCATGGTACTTATATTAGACTAGCTGTCGTCCGCGACGCCGTTTAACCTGGAATTAAAAAAAATCTTAATAAGTATCATTATATTCTTCCAGACTAAGGTCTATAACTACGCCAAATTTCAGCAAGATCCATGCAGCTGTTCTGGAGATACCCTCAAACATCCATCCATACATCTAAACATTCGCCTTTACCTTATAAAGAAAGGACACTAACGATTTACGATGACTGTTCTCACACGATATTCTTCATAACTACCGGCTATTGATGAAAACATAAGATTAAAGTTAATAAGTATTAGAAATTACAAATCTTTCTTGAAAAGTCAAACGTTAATTGTATTTGAAACTCAAAATATAGTATTAAACAACACTAAGTTGAATGTGTAACAAAATTTATTCCGACTTATACTCACGATAGAACCTACCCAACCAAAACAAAGCGAGATAATAGCAATTTATGTGTTCATTCAAGAGCCTTTACAGAAGCTTTAAAACTATAAACAAGATTAACGAGTTAAGAAGCCGATTACCTAAGCTTGTGTTGTGTTACCCTACAATGATTTTACTTATTATAAATACAAAATGTTATTCAAAGATTAACGATACAAAGCTATGTTTGAGTAATGCCTAAACTCAAATACATTCCCATAATAGTACTAAATATTCGGCCAACTAAAGTACCAACTTCGACCAACTATTCGATCAATCATTATTCAACCAACTTATATTTGACCAATTTATATTCGACCAACTCTTAGTACACCGGATTACTAAAAGTATCAACTCTTTTTAGTACTTTATCTCCGAGTTTACAACGAAACGTTGCATTGTAAAACTTTTTCCTATTTTGTTACTCGACTGTTTTTGTAATACTTTTTGTATAGACAGGAATTCAGTAACGAGTAACTTTTGTCCACTAACTTGTTAATTAATTTTCTTTCCTGTTTATGTTTATATTATAAACTAACTGTCTCCCGCAAATCCGTTCACGTTGCATTAAAAAAACTTAGTAGCCTATGTGTTCTTCTAAACTATGTTCGACATGCATGCCAAATTGTAGCGAGATCCATGCAGCCAGTCTGGGGATACCTTCTAACAAAGATCCATACAAATCCAAACATTCGCATTTATAATATTTTTAATATAAACAAAAGATTTCGTTATAAATTTGATTTAAATAATAACAACTGATATATTTCATCATCATAATCAGCTCACTATACGTCCCCACCGAGGGGCTCGGATCCTACCCTAAGTTAAGGGTGATTAGGCCTTAGTCAACCACGCTGGCCAAGTGTGCGTTGGTTGACTTCACACATCTGTGAATTTGTACTCAGATATATGCAGGTTGCATCACGATGTTTTCCTCACCGTAAGAACGTCGGATAAATGTACAAATGTAAATCAAAAATCGAAAAACACATTGGTACATGGCGGGATTCGAACCCAGGACCTGCAGATTGCATGTCAAGTGCTTAACCTGAGCCACCGACGCTCGTGACCGACCGACTGATATATTTAAAATATAATACTACATTAATTTCGGTTAGTTAACATTCATAACTTCCCGACCTTTACAGATTAAATTTTGGTACATGCCAACAAAATTTAATTTCGATCGAAACTTTGAAACTACATGCATACTGTAATTAAGGTTTATGCGTTAAATCATCATTATTAAGAGATTTATTTTCAACTAATACAATGGAAATTAATTTTCAATTTAAACTTAGAAAAAAATTACTAGTGGAAAAAACCTTTTGTTTTGTACATTAATTTTTAAATTGGAAAATCTATGAATAGTTTGACTCGTATTTTTAATATAACGATAGCATTATACCAATGGCTTCGTCGTAACTATAAAAGTTTTTGTAAATAAAATTCTGTACAGATTTCAATTAATATCAAAATTAATTTAAATGTTTGCCAGCTTTTATACCACTACGTGATTTCCATTTAAATAGTGTTTATTTCAAAATTTGCCCGCGTTTTGTGAGTAATCAGTAGAATTCAAACATTTTCAATGATAATTACGTCTCTTGATAGCCGTTGAATGCTTTCAAAAAGCTCGCAAAAGTTAGAAAGTTGATATAAATAATACAAATATTTGTTAGGAAAGTTTGACCTTCTCTACAACATACGTAGATCAGGATAATTTGTTTCATATAATTTATTATTAAAAATTACATATACTAACTGTTGTCCATGGCTTTGTCTGTGTTTAATGTTTTATGAAGGTATGAAATTTATTAGTTACTGAAAAATAAATTTATATATTTTACATGAAGAGTCTTAAATCTATCATATTACATATAATATTAAAAACGAATAATTAAATAAAATATTATATATAATTAAAAGCAGTCCCTTTAGGCAAGATTCTGAAGATACTGGCAGCGTTCCCCCTTTGAATAGCTATACTAATACTTTGTCCGACGTCGCTGCCAGCTCTTCGGTTGCCTGAGATGTCGATTTACTTTTTTGAAATTTCCATAAAAAGCTTTAAAGCGCTAAGACCCCACTGACCAAGGGTCTCGACGCCGAATGGAACAAATTCATATTTGGAGCCTAGACCGCTGTATTTGCTTGCTTTAGTATTTTAGCTGTGTTTAATTAAATAAATGAGTAATTAGATAGTAAATGCGTTCCTAACTGTAATATTTCTTCAAATTTCGTCTAGATGCTTTAGGATTTTACCAGGTAACAATCAGCTATACATGCATCCATCCAAATGTTTACATTTATAATATAAATAAGGTATCTACGATGAACAGTTGATCAGACACCATAATAACAGTAGAGTGTAAGTAATTGTTACCATAGTTCTCTGTAATCTCCAGAGACGGAGACACATTGCGCGGGAACAGGTGTGAAAATTCTCCAACAAACATTTGTCTGAATTAACTCAAAGATTTTCGTGACTACTTTCATGAGAGTGTAACAAAAATTTTGTTTAACGCAGAAAATAAGAGATAGATGTATCTTAATTAATATTCGCCACATATATTCTAAGACTATGGATAACAATGTTACTAATATTATAAATGCGAATGTTTGGATGTTTGTTTGAAGGTATCTCCAGAACTACTGTATGGATATTGCTGAAATTTCGCATAGATGTAGAAGATAGTCTGGAAAAACACATAGTCTACTAATAATATTTTTTTTAATACTGCGCGGACAGAATCGAGGGCGACAGCTAGCAGTCAATAATTGTCAGGTGCACCACATTCTTTTGCTCGATTAAAAAAATGGCTATATAACCTAATTGTTCTTAAAAATTAATTAAAATTATTCTGAAAATCCGACACTACACCGGTGTATCTGCACAACACTGGCCATATTAACATGTCAATGTTTATGTTCCTTTACTGATCAATCTGTCACTTGACTTAGTAACGAAAGTGCGCCATTTGCGCCAAATGATTCTAACTAATCTTATATATAAAATTCTCGTGTCACAATTTTCGTTCCCATAGTCCTCCGAAATGGCTTGACCGATTGAAATTTTGTGAGCATATTAATTAGGTCTGAGAATCGGCTAACACCTATTTTTCATCCCCCTAAATGTTAACTTTTTTTTAATTCCGCGCAGACGGAGTTGCGGGCGACAGCTAATAATGTTTAAAATTATATAATACAACATTTATTTCATTTTAATTGTTCTGTCGTTAGCACATTAGAGATGGCTAATGGAGTTGTCAACACTGAACAAATCGTAACAAATGAGAACAAACCGCAACTGACAAACTAACATGGCAACGGATACGGGCACAATGAAATACGTACAATAGACCTGTTTTCATTCTACTAATGTACATGTTTAATTAAAATAACAGTGGTAGAACCGGCTTTAACATCTTCGAATTCCCCTGGCTCGTCCGGTGAAATACCACGACCACACAGAAGACAGGCGTGAAGTGGAAGCAATTCCGCGTTTCGTCTGATGAGTGTGCGTTTCGAGGGCCTAATTTAGTCCTCTTTCCCTTCCCACCCTTTTTCTTATAATGAAATCATGGGAAGTGGAAGTGGACTTTCCGGATGAGAGGATGCATGGAAAGGGAAAATATTTTCTTTTTGTGCATATTCTCTTCCGTCGATTAAAGGTAGGCAACGCATATGCAATTGCGCATATGTATGGGCAACGGTGACTTCGCTGTTTTAGCAATTTCAGGTGGCCGCTCGCCAATTGCCACCTTATGATATAAAAAAAACTACATTAATACCTTACTAGTCGGCATTCGTAAAGTAGATTTAAAAGCTATATTCAGTTCAAAGAAAAGGAAAATGTTATTTTTCCCATCGGATCATTCAAATGCAGTGCCTCGAAGCTCGTTTCAAATTTTCATACAAATAGTTTCTCGTGATTGTTCGATTATCATATAGATAGATGGTTTCCTGTTGGCACTAGACAATAGTTTAATACAAACTATACGTTGACATATCAACATAGAACAATAATATACAGGGTGTCCCAAAATGGATGAGGGGATGATAGGGGTGGTCACAAGGGACACCAGAAAAATAAAATAAAAATTCCCCTCTGGGTATTAAAAAAAAATAAATGGCAGTTTTTAAAAACTTAAAAATTTTACACCTTCTGGGGCACTCTCGTCGTATAATAGTGTTAGGTTAGGTTAGATTAGTCTAGTACAGTGGTTCCCAAACTTATTTTATCTACTGCCCATTTTGAGAATAAATATTTTTTTAGCGCCTTCATATTTTCACATATTTAAAACCATTATAACTTCAAATTAAATAAATTAATTATTGTGACATATTAACGGAGAATTCTAAACGAAACTTTTACTATATACCGCAACTTGAGACCTGCAGCGCCCACAAGGGGGCGTAATTGCCCACTTTGGGAAAGACTGGTCTAATAGATGGCCTGTAAGTTAACATTAAAATCATTGTCAAACATATTTCTTTTACTTAGGTAAAGATTCTTCATAAATAACACCATCATTCAACAATGTTGAGTATATATTTCTGTTTTCTTATTTTTTACATTATTACTTTTATAATAATACTAGTTGTAGCCCGCGACTTCGTTCTCGCGGAATTACAAAGACTTTATAAGTAGCCTATGTGTTCTTCCAGACTATGTTCTTCTTTCCCAAATATCAGATAGATCCATGCTGCTGTTCTAGAAATAACTTGTAACAAACATCCATCCATCTCATCTAATATTTCGTAGTTATAATTTTAGTAAGATATGTCTTATATTTTTAAGCGAATATTAAACTTATTATTTTGTGTGTTGAAATGTAATATTGCTAACAGCTATCGTATAGAGTTAACATGTCCATAAATGTTTTACTCTGTCTATTCATGAAAGTATTTGAGTCAACTCTCGCAAATGTTGAGCCGTTCCCACACCTGTGCACCTGTGATCTGTCTCTGCCCGGAGATTACTTTCTATCTGATGACATTGATCGAGAATTATATTGATTGAAGAAACACATCGTCCACTTTCAATAAATTGTCGCCAATTTATCCTACCGCGATCGCAAATAACTCTACATAAAAATGTTTGAATTATAGAACAATAAAATTGTTTATAAACGGGTCAAGAGACACGGGTAACCACACAGATTGTTTGGTAATGTGTAGATTTATATTTGATTGCACCTTATTCCTTCTAAAACTTTTTTAGTTAAATCAATGAATACCCAAACATTTCGTACATATTATGTTGTACGAATCTTAAAGTTTAGGCATAACTCTTATGTAATAGTAACACAAACCCTTATCATGCTGAAATAAACCGTAATATAACACAGGAAGCAATGCCTACGGCGCAAAGCTATGCAGTTGAACACATTTCAACAGTATCTAGGGGCTTTGCGTACCGGTTTACCGCGGCCACATGCATATTGAACAAGACGGGCGCCTTAGCTACCGCTAAAGGTGAAAAATTAAATTGTACGTTACATTTTACATCGGCGCAGATAACAACTGTGGAAATTGAAGAAAAAGACTTTGACTAGTGTGTAAAAGACCTGCTTTTGAAACTAACGGCTTTTATTTACTTATGGCTCTTTTTATAATTGTCGTGTTATGTGATGCAAGTATTATTGCGGTGCTTAAAATACCACACAGATTAAGAACTAAATATAACTTCATTGTATTTCATGAAAAACGATAAAATATTTGACTATAGTATCAATATACCTGGACTCTAGCATCGTAACATCGTATTTCTTTAACATCTAATAGAATATTCTGTCCAGTCGCCAACTGAGTCTAGATAGCTTTAATATGCATGGAGGCAGCTGCCCGATAAGCCCACCTTACAAAGCTCCAGCTGATCCTATTTGAGCTTCTCGGACCGTCTTGTCTCGAGCTTTCTACGGACTTACACTACATTACTTTTGTTAACATTTCGTAGATATTTTAACGTTTGTTTAAGTTTACTTTGAGTAATTTAAGTTAAGTTAAGATAGGTAAGTGATTTAGATTGGATTATAGATATCTATGGTAGATTTCACTTATTTATTTTAGAGAAGTCAGGTGGTTTCTTGCTTTTGCCAATGTGTACTAAAAAGTTTATTTTATTATTTTTTTTAAGAAACAAATACTTAATTGAAGCGTCAATAGCCTAATGGTTAAGGGTTCGGGGGTTCCTATCCCGATATTCGACTTTTGTTGTCAAACATGTAATAGCAAAAGCATAGAGCTTAGTTGGAATGGTACAAGAAATGTTATTAAATTAACAAAAATCTGCTGTAAAATTATTCAAATTTTCGTGAGACATTATACTAAACTGATATATAAACACGGCTAAACACTCACGTATATACGTCCGGTGGCGGCACCGACTAGTTTCGAGCCCATCGGGGGCCCTTCATCAGGATGAGTGGTACTGGTATTATTTTAAAACATATAAAAACAATCTTAATTCACAGATTACGAAAAAACTATACGTTGTATCAATATTAAATTATCAGGCTTTGAGATTCTTTTGAAATGTAAAACTTTGAAAGGAGCAGTTTATATGCTAAGCGGGGAAGCGTTCGAAGCATTACTAACGCTCGTGCTGAATTTTTAGTGTTCATTTCCAAACTATTATTGTTTATAAGGGGCTTAAAATACTCTTAGTGTGAGCTATTTCCTGCATTCAACAGCCGGTACATGTATGCTAAGCTTTTGAAACAAATGAATTAACACACGATTGGTTTTTATGCCTATTCAATAAGTCTGATACTGTGAGTTTCTGAAACCAACATGCCAGTTTAAAACTTATTGTTTAATTATAGATGAAAGAGATAATGATATTTTACGGAGATTTTGGTATTAGAAACCTACGGTTAGTGTTTCAAAGAATACCTTAAGCAATCTAAAGTGAATAGTGTACTAATCTACAATGTTTTTACTATCACAAATAACTTACCCAAAACGTCGCAGTCAGAAAAAAAGGAACAAGTAAAATTCGGAAACTAACTTTTATTACACAATATCATATGTTTTATCAAAAAATCAATAGATTTTTTTAATTCTTCTTTTCGGTGTTTGCCTTCAAATCGTTGATCTGAAACATTAAAACTTTATTATAATTTTATTTGTGTATATGAACCCTAATAAAAAACAGACAACTTGATCTTATAGTCTTTAACAAACAAAATTATATTAATAAAAAAGACCTACTAAAAATAATTTAAATCGTTTTTTTTTTAGTTGTTTAACCATTGGTTTCTGAGGTAAAAATTTCTGTATAAAACATCATCATCCTTGTTATTTTTTACAAAACTGATATAAAAAATATCTTTTAAACGGGAATTTCAATCTCAGAAACCCATGGTGTTTTAAAAATTATTAGACTTCACTTTCTTTTTTCATGAAATTAACCCTTATGTTCATTTTGTATACTTTATAAAAATATACGATCACTATAAAATAATTTTTAACTAAGTTTTTTTTTAACTTTGTTTTTTTCTTTTCTTCAAAAAGGAAATGTTTGAAAATGACTACAACATTTAATATCTGTCGTAGTAAATTTTATAGCTTTGTTTCCTTTACGCTGAATTTTCATCGTTTCGCTGCGAATTTCCCTTTCATCAACGTACGAAGCGTTTTTACTTTTTCGTTTTTGATGCGTGCTCCAATGACTGGAATAATTCGTCTGCATCGGCGTATCCATACTATGAAACTGAGGCTGAATTCTAAAGAAGAATGAAAAGCCATTCATTCACCGACGTGATATGTTGTTTATTGGTAAACTAAACTCTTTTTATCCGTATCTCTTCGCAGATCAAACGTTCGGAAGTAAACAAGTTTCAACATAAAATCGTGTTTTCAAATATTTTTTTTTTTAACTGTGAGTTTCTGAGACCAAAATCCCCGTTTCAAAAATATTTTTATCTCATTTTTGTCAAAGAGAAAGTTTTGTCTATATAATAGATGATGATATTTTTAATATAGATATTTTCGTATCAGAAACCAACGTTTAATCATCTTTTATCTATTGTCTGTTTTACAGGACAATTTACTAATTTTTGTACTTGCCATAGTATTATTGTGCTATGATTTTAATTTCCGGTTAAGGATCGAGATCGAGAAGTTAAAAGGTTAAGTGTTAGATCAATACGTCTACAAAATAATAATTCAACGAGAGTTTATCCTAAAATTAATACAATTCTTATAAAAACAAAGTAAGCAAATAAGTGAAAACTTTAATATTACATGAAGTATGAAAAAACACACTTTTTTGAGTTTATAGTTTTGAAAAAGAAAGTTAAGGTAGCTCAATCATCTTACCGTCTTTTCAAAAGTGTCAACAATAGCTTTCAGGTTTTTCTGGATTTCATCAGGTTTGAAGGTCTCCGCCGCTTTGTCCTGTACATTTTTAATTGCTGTCTGGAATTGATTCTGCAAATCTTCCAGCCAGTCGTTCTTAGGTGTCGCTGCTTCTGTTTCCCGCTTTACGAACGCGTGGGCCTATGGTGAAATGTTATTTATAACACAAAAATCAATACTATCATTAAGATGGCAAGGATGTTTTATTAGTGAAAATAATAAACGCGAGTAGAAAATATGGAGAAGATTTTAAAAGTTTACTGATGGATTATCAAAGTGTCCCCAAAATTATGTAAATACCATCCAAATTGGTTAAGTATTCATTACTAAAGACACTAAAAGAAACTATTTTAAAATAACAGTATTATTTTATAATTTAATAAAATAATAAATAACTGTACTCACACTGATGACGCAAATTGCCAGAACAAGCAAAATTAATTTGTTCATTTTAATTTTCTTGAAACACGACCTTGCAATGAGATTTACAGGAAAAGTATGAAGTTGTTCAAACGTTTCTATGTACATATGTTATCATAAACTTGACACGATCGTCAATCTTATCTCTGACCTTTGTTATCATTACTGACAAGAGTAAATTATTAAAAGAATTATGCAAATGTTAAGAGTAAATATTGCATTTATCTTTTTTACCTAGCTGTTGTTTATTAATATTTTTGGTTTTAAAAAAATCTGTTCAATAACTAATTGACATCTTAATTTATTTATAATCAATATTTTTAATATCGCGTCATCATTTCTAATCCTGAATTGTAAACTCTGAACTATGTCAACTAAAACAATAATATAATAGTTTTAACAGATGTTATAACGGTTATTCACCTTCCTTGATATCTTACTTATTACTAATATTATAAATGCGAATGTTTGGATGGATGTTTGTTTGAAGGTATCTCCAGAACTGATGTATGAATCTCGTTGAAATTTGGAATATATTTAGAACATGGGATGGAAGAAAGCATAGGTTACTAATTATTTTTTTGAGATGGATGGATGGATGGATGGATGTTTGCTTGTTTGTTTGTAGGTATCTACATTACGGCTGAAAGGATCTTAATGAAATTTGGCATAGACGTAGAGCATAGTCTGGAAGAACACATAGATTACTAATTATGTTTTTTCTAATTCCGCGCGGACGGAGTCGCGGCCGACTGTTTGTTTTATTATAGTTTGTAATTTGATGGCTTATAACGATGTTCTTTTGTTAGACAATTGAGTGAATGTGTTTTAAACTAGAGTTGTGAAAGTGGAAGTTCACAATTACTTTGATATAATGAATCGACCATAGTGCTACTACGGAATTTACGGTTAATCAACTTTCGTTTGTAAATTAAAACAAAATAAATATACTAACGAGACCGTAACTAATGTTCTCGAGCCTACTTCACGCCTGCTATTTTAAGTTACGCAATTAAACTTATTCAGATTCTTGCTATTTTTTATTGACAGGATAATTCTTTGACAAAATAACCAAAATTTAACTAACATAAACATAAACTTTTATAAATAAATAGATTAATTGTTATATAAACGCGCGTTACAAACCAGTAACATAATATAATTATGCATCTTGCTATAATCATTTTATCTCCGAGAGACTAGGTGTAATTAGGGGCTAGCACTCCGCAAGTAATTAGTGTTACATTAAATTTGCAATAGCCTGTGCAATGGCATATCTTTGTATTACTCTTATTATATATTTTTATATTTGATACCAAAACAGTTCTAGTTGCTTTATGTCATAATAACTGCAATAAGGTCTAAAATATTATGTTAATTTTACCAATAAAATCTAATTATTATGAATTTTCATATATCCTTTTGTAATCCATGATTTTACGCCTACAGCTATTCGAGTATTTGAAACACCTTTATAACATTTTGATATAAACATTTATTTTAATCCTATGTTATTTTTGGATTTTAATCATGAGTCCACAAATAAATTGATATTAGCTTTTAATAAGAGTGATAAAAATTAATATTTTAATTTTTAAGGATTGATTATACGAGGAATTCAAACTAAATAAAATGCAGAGTTGAGATATAAAAATTTAATGAGGATAAAGAATTTTATTAATGTTGTACAATGAGTTCTTACTTTTGTTACTGTTTCAAATCTTGATGTTATTGACACAAAAATTAACATTTATCCGATTAATTTACACATGCAAACAGGCAACTTACATAGAACTAAATATTGTTAGAAATATTTGGAACATCAACATAATATGATACTTGATTTCTCATCTGTCCAATAAGTGGAAAGTATATTAAAGATCTATGCATGTCTAATCATATGCGGAGGGTATCAAATTATAAGAATAGTTACAAAATTTAATGTAACTTTTAAACAAAAAGAGTTGGATTTTTTTTAGTATTTTTCCCCGTTTATTTATCGATCTGGCTATACACCGTTTTATCGTTGAATTTTAGGACACACTGTATACCCATTTTTTGCTCTATGTAAATTTTTGTACCTATGCATATCTAAATTGATTGGAGTAGTTCCTCACTGTGTTAGTCATTTTAAAAGTACATAATGAGATTCGTAACAGACTATATATTATTCGTTTTCTTTATGCTTGCTGTTCTTTATTTTCATTTTTTTTATTCGGCTCCAACTGTAATTAAAATATTAAATTTTAGTCCGGCAACTGTATTATAGTACAGTCAGCTGCATGAATATGTGTACATTATCAAAGCTTCAAAAAATAGTATATGCCTTTGGTTTCAAAAACATTTATACACGCATCCATCAGTATGCTTTCTACTTTGATAACACATTATTGAAGCATTCGTCCATACTTTTAGAAATTAGTAGTTAGAATCCTTTGACACGAATGGCGCGTCTTTGTTACCAATTCAAGTATCAGATTGATTAGTGAGGGGACAAAATCGTTAACATAATAAGGCTAGTGTTACGGCGTTACACTGGCAATGTAATAAATACAATGTCGGATTTTTCTCCTAAAAATACGTATTTTAAAACCGAAGACTTATATAAGTTTTTTTAAGTTTTATATTTATGCAGCTGACTGTACATGACGTTGCTTTATCAAGAGTAATATTAAAAAGAAATGTTTGCTACTTACCACGTTACTAAGTTTATCAATAGCTTCACTGAAACTTTTCTTTATTTGATCGGGATCAAAGGCCTCCGATACTTTGCCACTAATACGCTTCGATACCTCTTGAATTTGATTTTTTATTTGTTCTAGATAGTTCTCCGTGGTACTAGGTTCTGCGTCACGTTTCACAAAAGCGTGAATCTGAAAACAGTCAACAAATATTAAAATTCTGTTACCCTCTAAAAAAATCAAATCTTTAATATTTGTTTATTTTGGATTATTTATCCCTTGTTAAGACTTACCGTGGGTTTCTGAGACCAAGACCTCCATTTAAATCATATTGTTCTATCTCTGTTTTGTCAAAGATAGTGACAAGGATGACGATATGTTCTATACAGAGATGTTGGGCTCGGAAACCAATGGTAAGTACTTGGAAAATTTGTCGTTAGTTCGAAATGAATACACCAAACTTAAAGTAAAAGAAAATAGTACTCACGTTGACGAGACAGACAGCGAGAAACATAACTGCTATTTTGTTCATATTAACAAAATATTCTACGTCCTAATTTACTGAAGATACACAACAGACTAATAATAAATGTTCAAGTTCATTTTTATTTATAACAACTTTTGTTTACAAGTGATTTGTAATAATATGAGCCCATTATCGCACAATGCTTGGATCAACAAAAGTAATTATCATATTAGTTAATTACTTTTAAAAGTCGCCGCTTAATATTAAAAAAAAATAGAAACTAGCTGTTATCCTCGACGCCGTGCTGAATTAAAAAATAACTATTAGCCTATATGTTATGTTCCACAACTATGCCATTTAGCGAGATCTATGCAGCTCTACTAGAGTTACCTTGTAACAAACCATCTATACATCCATCCTTCCATCTATCCATCCGTGCAAACATTCACATTTATAACGGCTGCATCCGTTCTGGAGATATCTTCTGACAAAAATTCGCATTTGTATTACGCCTAAGTGTAGATATAGAAATCTACCAGGGATTGCTAGAGTAATAAACTAAGGACTATGAGTGTGAGTTATTTTTATTTAATATCGCTAAGGAGACGCTGTTGGCAACTGTCGCTACAAATGTTATTTTCATTTTTTTTTCAATGTTCTATCATTGAAAATCATAAAAAAATCTGTTCAAAACATAATACGTTTAACAAAGGATGTTCAAATATTTCCGCTTGGTATACCTTTTTCAAACAAATGTCACCAACAGGATTGCATGAAATAGGGCGTCTGTTTCAAAGGACGGAGGAAAATCCGGCCACTACATTTAATGGACGTACGTAATTTTTGTTTCAAAGACTTCAGCAAATTCATATCACGATCACTTTAACTTCAAGTATGTACTTTTTAAATTTGGAGTTTAACTGTCTTAATACTTGTTATAAGACATATCAGTACCTCCAGTTTGAAGCAAAGGAATGATAACATTTGTACTATATTTTAAATTTTTGTTATAAGTGTCACCTTACCACCTAAGTGCAAATGGTGTGAGGGCAAAGAGGCCTCCTGAAAACCAGCGCAGAGAGGGCCGAGGGCGTCCTTTTATCAGTTGGCCAACTTTTGCCACGTTTTTAATTTTTTGTATTTAAGATCATAATTTAATTTATTCTTTTATTGTGTCGCAATAAATGTTTATTCTATTCTAATTTGATGCTTAGACAGTGTGAAAGAAAAGATTAAGAATTTCGTATAATATTAATATCAGAAACTATTTAGGATTTAGGTCCGCATAATTAAATGGTATAAATTACTGACTGAAAAAACAATGTGAAAGATCTCTCAAAAGAAAAAGTCGTAATTGAAACGTTTAAAAGTGAATTCTAAGTATTTGTCAAGGTCTTTCTTTTGACATGAATATTCCTTTTAAAAGTTGCTAAGGCTCGAGGCTTTTAATAATATTAAAATGGTTTTGGATTATCTTATGAAAGTGTCAAGTAATTTTCATCCTTTTATTGCTTTTTTTCTATCATAAGGTGGCAAACGAGCGAGCGATGCCTGTATGTAGTTGATTTAGGACGCGAATTGTAATTCATTATTTACAGATTTATTGTCTTGTTGTATAATACAATCTTTATATATATAATTCTTCTGTGAGTGTGTATGTCACTGAACTTCTCTCAAACGACTGGACCGATTTTGATGAAATTTTTTGTGTGTGTTCAAGGGGATCTGGGAATGGCTTAGATTCACAATTTTCATCAAATATTAACTTCATATTAATTTATTCAAATTAAAGACGTGTAGACAGGACAACGTCTGTCGGGTCCGCTAGTATTAAGTAAAATTGAAATCACAACATCTAGCCTATTTACATGTATTTATTTATTAACATTGAATAAAAATATCATTTTAATTTAAATTTACATTCTTCATTGTGGTAAATTTGGCGCTGTTAAGTCGGTAAACTGAAAAATAAAATTAGGTAAAATTAATACTCAAATTCAAATAATGTTGTTGGAGTAAAGTTCGTTTTATGAAACACTTATTTGAACCAAGGGGAAAGCTTATTTAGTGCTATCAACAAACGTCCAAAAAAGTCTAATAAAATGTACATATTGATAATTATCGTAAGTTTCCGCTGCCGAAACATTTGTACAAACACATGTTATCAACACTTTCTTTCTCATAAAATATAAATAAAAAAATTTGTTTGGTTTAAATATGTTTTGACACGGCAAGAGACATCGTTGTATCAAAACAAAGCTGTTATAAAAAGTTGCTCATTTTCTTTCAACCATGCGATATATGTCTGTTCTGTTACAAAATTTCGTGTTACACACATATGAAACGACCTGATTTAGGCATCCAAGATGATGCAAGATAAAACCCCACATAAGGCACACAAACAATTGTCCTAAAAAATCAAATTTCCATAACAATCAATTGGGAGAACGATGCCGTAATAGCAGGCATATTTTAACGTATTTCGTAGGCCATTAAGTACACTCACCGCTTTAGAAATCCTATTGAGTTGATCCCCGATGACACTCAGGATTGGCTCCAACTGCTTCTCGTTGACCTCGCTCGCCGCCCGAGCCAAACTTTGATCTACGCATTCCCTAAGCTGATCAATATTCACTTGGAATGATTCCAGGATATTTGGCCGAGTGGACGCTGGCGACACATCTTTTGTAACAAATGCGCTTATCTATTAAAAAAAATCATCTAATAGTTTATATGGCTCTATTTTTTTTAATAATTTTATAAAATTATCAATATTTGTTATTACTTTTACTATAATATAATGTTTTCGGCCAGTTATAACTGACGCCTTTAAAATGAGACGAATAAGCATTTACGACAATTCGACTACTTAAAATCAGGTACAGTCCAGCGTTAATTTAAACGATTAAAAATATATTAATTGGATACTATGGAATCTCATTCAAATTTCGAACAATTAAAGCAACATAAGTTTACTCATTTCAAATTAATTAGCTCGTTAATACTTTGTAGGAGAAGTAACAAAATAATCCTGCGATATCAAGTTGTCTGGACTGTCCGCTTTGGAAATTTCACCTAAATAACTTAACTAGTTCCATACTTACATTTTCAATCATAATTAAAATGCACAAAACAAAAAATGTTTTTATCATTTTCAGTAAGTTTTATTGCTAATCGTACATGTTTTCAATCTGGTGGCAGTACTATTATATATAGAAAACATTGTTTACTCTGACCATTGTATACATCGCAAATACTTAAAATGGAACCTTTAGCATCTATTCGTACGGGCGTTTTTTTTGACGCGCGTCAAAAAACGTTCAAATAGAACAAATGCACATCCGTGTATGTTTTTAAAATCGGTACTGGGCGAAATAAAGGTTATAAAGCGTTCGTCGCTCGAAAGCCGTCAACAACGAGATTTAACGTCGCGGTAAAAAACGTCCGTGTGAATTAGGGCTTAAGTAAATCTACTTCAGTCTCAAAACGTTTTCTTTATAGTTTCCTGTTAAAATACTGGTGTATAGAAGATGTAAGACTCTTAAAGGGGGATTTGCAATATGAAGCATGACAAGTTCTCTAATAATTATTGTAATTTCAATGCATAATTATATTTGTTAATATGAAACATAAATTATGTATATTTAACACGATTAATTACAGTAAAATTCGACGGCTAATATCGAAGCTTAAATTTCGGGAATAAAATCAATACACCTTTTTTCTCGAAAAACTAGAATCACAAAAGTCTTCTCCGCAATTTTTGTGAAATTTTCAAATTTGAATTTCAAATCAAATCTTCATTAAAGACATGACATGAATGCAAACTCGTCAAGTAGACCAATTAAGCAGTTTCGACATGTTCCAAACATAACCTTTAAGTTTGTTAGAATATTGCTCTTTACCTCATATAGTTAGATTAGTATCGTTTAGACCAATTTGTAGTCAAGTGGAGCTCACGTCGGTGAGCAAAGAGAAAGACCACGTGTTACAAACTTCTACACAAATTAAATTAATTAAACGATACTACGTCTAATAGGGTATCCGCCGCCAATTACGTGATTTATTATAATTATGGCTTACATCTATATTTTGTGGTTCTGTCTACAATTAAATCTACACTAAAGGTGGATTTTAGTGACTAATTGAAGATTCTGTGTGTGACAGTAAGTAATTTAAATAAAATTAAATCTCATCAACGCTATTTTAAAAGTGGTAGAGCCCGCTTTAAGATCTACTCACGAATTGGCCCGGCTCGCCAAATCAAATACCACGACCACACAGAAGACAGGCGTGAAGTGGAAGCAATTCCGCGTTTTGTCTGATGAGTGTGCGTCCCGGAGGCCTAATTTAGTCCTCTTTCCCTTCCCACCCTTTTTCTCATAAGGAAAGGATGGAAAGTGGAAGTGGACTTTCCGGATGAGTGGATACATGGAAGGGAAAAATATTTTCTTTCTGTGCATCCTCTCCTCCGTCAATTATAGGTAGGCAACGCATATGCAATTGCGTATGTCTATGGGCAACGGTCACTTCGCTATTTCAGCGATTTCAGGTGGCCGCTCGCTCGTTTGCCACCTTATGATATAAAAAAGTGTTAAAAAAGGTACCAATCTTTTAATATTGCACATGGAGATATTAATAAAACAATTTAAATTATTTGTATAATAATTTTACTATATCTACTTAGAAGATAACCAACTTTATATAAATAGTTTACATAGCCTTGTGCTTCTATTTAATTATTTTGGAGGATCAGTTTTAACTGCGTCGGCCGGAGCTATGGGTACATCTGGTACTACCGGTGCGGGAACAACAGGAGGTGCGGCTGTTTCCAGTGTTTCTGTGACCACAGGAGGCGCTGTAGGATAACCAGGATCAGTCGGCTCATCCGGGATGAATTCAATCATCATATCATCTATACAATCGTCGATTTCGTTATCAACCAAGCCCAGAGTATCAAACTGAAATGTACCAAAGTTATGTTACTTCTTACAACTTACTAATATTATAAATGCGAATGTTTGTATTGATTTATGGATGTTTGTTTGTAGGTATCCCCACAACGGTTGAATGGATCCCGCGGAAATTTGGTATAAATGTAGAGCATATTCTGGAAAAACACATAGGCGACTAATTAAATTTTATTTGTTTCTGCGTGGACGGAGTCGCGGCAATAGCTAATTTTTAAATATTTCTCGTTTCTTAAATCGTCTTAAGTATAGGTATAGTAATTATTAACAACTACTATAGATGGCGAGTGGATAAAGGTGGAGGGAATAAAGTAAAGGCAATGTATGGGAGTAAAACTTAAAGTGAATAACTTCGATATAGAAAATGGCAGCGTTAGTATTGTTCAAACATCAGCATTAATACAACAACGTGAACAGTTTGTGTAAATGCGCGGATTACCACTCTATGTATGTATTAGCAAAACAAATATACCTTGCATGCTCAGCGAACATTGTAAACATAAACTTTGTATTGCGTTGTTCTCTATGCAAACTATAGAGGTGATAGGAATGAAATCGATTTTTAAAATCGATTTTAAATTTTAAAATCTTACCAAAAATGTTAAAAACGGTAGAATCGAGTCTCTTCCGACCTCGACTTGATCATTGGCAGCTCTTAATTGTGATACGATGGGAGAAAAGTGAGGGTCCAATCCATTAGTCGAGTTTTTTAAATACAAATGTAACTCCTGGGTGGCAGCACTGTGTGCCTCGCTGACACTGGCTGGTAAGCCATGGCACTGCGAAAAAAATATAAAAAAAATATTTATCATAATTAAATTTAAAATTTAGTATTCTATTCATTTATTTTAATAAATTACACTTTTTCGATATAACGATGATTAAAAACACAAAATTAAAAAAAAAACAACTTACAAAACCAACAAGACAACCGCACAAAAATGCAAATATTAAATTTAACATTTTAACCAGTCAAGAAATGGATTGAGATTTAAAACTAAGATTTAACAAATGTCAACATCTCTTTAAATACAGAAAAAAACGGTGCTACTCTAATAAATGAGTGACGTCATGAAATTATGAAAATTGCTCACAGTCCATGAAAACACATTTGCAACATTACAATATCAGTTTCAAAGAAATTACAATATGTATCGAATATCTTAATATACAGAAACATTGTATCTTAGAATAACAATATATTTTTTCCTAGTTTACCATACCATAGCAATATATATATAAACAGTGGTGGAGCGCGCTTTAACATCTTCGCACGAATTGACCCGGCTCGCCCGGTGAAATACCACGACCACTCAGAAGACAGGCGTGAAGAGGAAGCAATTCCGCGTTTCGTCTGATGAGTGTGCGTCCCGGAGGCCTAATTTAGTCCTCTTTCCCTTCCCACCCTTTTTCTCTAATAAGGAAAGGATGGGAAGTGGAAGTGGACATTCCGGATGAGAGGATGCATGGAAAGGGAAAATGTTTTCTTTCTGTGCATCCTCTCCTCCGTCGATTAAAGGTAGGCAACGCATATGCAATTGCGTATGTCTATGGGCAACGGTCACTTCGCTATTTCAGCGATTTCAGGTGGCCGCTCGCTCGTTTGCCACGTTATGATATAAAAAAAGTAGAGTATTGGAATAAAATTACCATTTTTCTCTAGCTACTAGTCTCTTAGTGGAAAAGGAGTGTAACGCTGGTTTATACAACAATCATACGATTTTGTTATGTCATTATTTTGCTACTAAAAACTTTTAAACAGAGAAACATAATTACAACATTCCGAGTCTAATCTTTCTCATATATTAACAATAGATAAACAGTTTATCTGGTCCGTGTTAATAGCTATTTACTGACCAGTATGTAAATAAAACATTAATGATTGTTTTATCTGTTTGTCCGTCATGCATGGACCGCGCGTTCGTGACCGTCACGCGGTCTAATGCAAGCGCGCTGCATGTAAACACGGAACTAATATTAATTCTCTTTATCAACCTAGTATTTGTTGTAGAAAATGGCAAGTTTTATTGCTATGTTGTATTAAAACAATATAGGTACATGGGGATTAGACAAAGTGAATTCGCTCAGAAGCGATTCCATAATGAACTTCAAAAATGTATGGACTTGCGATAACTTTCGATAAGTCACGTGATTAACGCGCGTGAGTTCCATATCATCTTGAAGTTCGCTATGGAATCGCTTCGAAGCGAATGCACTATGTTCTAACTCCCCAGAAGAGCCAGAAAATATTCGCTTACAATATGAATAGCTTCAATATAAGTCCGGTCGAGATTTTGGAATCAATTAAATTCGATATTTATTAGAATTCTTATTAAAGAAACAAGAAAATGGTCGCCAACCTTAGTTAGTCGGAGAGGCAAGAAGAAGAAACAAGACAGATAAGGTTAACTTCACAAAGGTGAACTAATTTTTCAAATTCTAATATTATTTTTTTAATCTTACACTAAGTGGTACTTAAGTAAATGACAGAATAGAATTGAAAGTACATTCGAGTTATTTCAAATATATACGTTTAATATTTATAAGCTTTAGACGGTTTTAACACTCGGCTATTGCGCTCAACTCGGAGCCGGAGAAAGGAATGCAATAAGATTTATTTTAAGGCTTTGTCTTCTTCGCGCGTGCTGGATACAATATAACGCTTGAACAAGACTGCAAGATAAATTCGAACTATTATTCTTTTGTTGCTGTTTGAACTTCAAAACATTGCACCTAGACTTAACGTTATAATTTAAACGTATAACGTTGAATACGTCAACAATGTCGTTAAGGTCGTGTTTGTAAAATTAATTATTTTGTAAGAAATTTGTTCAATTTAGTTTACTGAGTGCTATTTCACTTTCGAGTTTTAACAGTCTCTGTCTAGGCGTATTTAGATTGTTAACCGTGGGTTTCTGACAACAAAATATGTGTATAAAACATATTATCATCCCTGTTTATTATTTTTGACAAAACAAAGATAACAATATGATTTAATCTGATTTTTTGATCTCAAAAACCCACGGTGAGCCAGTTAGTTAGTCCTCCCTTGTATTAGGATTCTTAATTGGATGGATAAAAGTGGCGTACGACGATAGATTTGTTAAAAATATAACTCAAAAAATATCAAATCCTTTTTCTCACTATCTTAAACAATTTAACAATTTTCTGTTCCCATTTCCCTCTACATTATCTGTGATGGCCGCCACATAAATCAATCAAAGTGTTATAATGTTAATTAAGAAGGCATCCGCGATGTTATCATTGCGACTTAAAGAGGCTCGTTTTCAACGCCTTTGTCTAGGAAAATCATTTGAAAAGAAGCGTTCTAACGTTTTAAAACTTTTAAAAGTATTTTCTATATCTACAAACAGGCTTCCATAACTTTAGTAATTCATAATAATTGGCATTGACATTGGCCTGCAATACGTCAAATTTTATGAAACACAAGTTTATAGCTACCGAGAAACAAAATATGAAGTAAATAGAGTAAACATGTAATGGAGACAGGATGAGACATAAAATTTTTATCAGGTTTTCTTTTAAGAAAATTGAATATTCGTGTCGGATGATGTTGGCAATCTATCGCCTATACAAAAGCACGGATATCGACGTATCTGAATTGAATTTCCATAAAATTCTCTCTTAAATATTGTTATATAATAAAAAGAGCGTAAAAAATGCGTGGTTTAATGATACTTTCATCATAATCTTACTAATATTATAATTGCGAATATTTGGATGTTTGTTAGAAGGTATCATCAGAACGGCTTCATGAATATCGTTGAAATTTGGCATAGATGTAGAACATAGCCTGGAAGAACACTATGCTCCTAATCCTAATTAACTTTTTTTTAATCGAACACGGACATAGCTGCGGATGACAGCGATCTATATTTTTACTTAAAATATTAATCTTCTATTAATACGATTTAATATTTCCGTATTTGAAAGCCTTTTTAATATTTTATCGATTATTTGTTTATCTAGTAATCGATATATAAAAACTTCGTTAACTTTAAACAAATAATATTATCACGTGCGGTCTACAATTAAATTGCAGGAACATCGGCGAAGGAAACTCGAACAGGTTATTTGATATCGCAGCTGTAACGATTTCCAATTATCTTAAGTCATTAACAGGTGTTTCAATTTTCCAATACGCTTCGGTTATTTCTATTTTATTTGATAGCAGCCACGTATCAGTTTGGATAGAAAATTAATTTCTATTTAATAACATTTCAATTTCACATATCTTTTGTTATTGCTTTTTCTGTGTAAAAAGTAATCTTACTATTATTATAAATGCGAAGGTTCAGATGGATGGATGTTTGTTTGAAGGTATTTCACCGTCGGCTGAACAAAGTCTGGAAGCACACATAGACTACTAATTATGTTTTTTTTAATTCCGAACGGACAGAATCGCGGGCAATACTTATATAGTAGGTTACTAGAATAAAACATTTAAATATATTCTTATAGAAGAGTAAAGAGTACTTTACCCGTCTTTATAAAAGAGCAGAAGATACTTAGCGACGCATCTAGCAAATCAAAATTAAATCATATCGTAATCTTAACATGTGATGCACAGTTTGTTTCTAAGGTCAAAATTGCTCTAAAAAACATATCGTCATCCCTGTCTTTAATATAACAGAGATAGCAATATGTTTTAAACATGGTTCTCAGAAACCCACGATTAGTATAACATGTTAACATTACGTTGTTTCAAATAAATTCTAAAGAGAGACATATTTCTTTCAATTGAACAACAACCATATATCAGTTGGGGCATTTGTAGGTTTAATGAAAAAGTTCAATATATCGGCGGCGTTGGCAGCGAGCCGAGCGACTTGCGGCACTACTCGAGCTGTAGCCGGCTGTTTGTTGAGCCCTGTAGTTTACGCACTTACAGCTGTAATGTACACATATACATCAACATGAGGAATTCCATATCTAATTTCGTAAGACTTTTTAAAATTAAATAAAGACAAAAGGTAATTTTTTGTACCCATGTTCTTTTCAATCAGGGATAGACGGAGAGTAGATTTTACGTTGACTAACTTCTTTCTTATAAATGTTAACATGGATGGATGGATGTTGGAGGTATCTCCGGAATGGCTGGACGGATCTCGCTGAACTTGGTATATATTTAGAATGAAAGTCTGAAAGAACAAATATCCTACTTATTAAGTTCTTTTTTAAATCCTGCCGTCCGTAGTCGCGGGAGACCGCTCCGAGTATAAAAAAAATTCTCGGAAAATATCACACTCAAATTTTTAATTTTACAATTTTTTCTCTATTTATTTTAACTTATTAAATAATATAAAAAGAGTATAAAGAAAGCTTTCTTCGTGCTGTAAAGAAAGAACAACTAAAAGAAAAAGACTAGAAGATATTTCAAAATCGCAATATTTTAACAACCTATTTGACATTGCCAACTCTTGGTTTATGTCTATCTAGCAACATTGTCTGTGGAATATGATAAACTAAACACTTAAGCCAAATTTAATAAGGAAACTTTGAAAAGTTGGAAAATTTTCAAAGTTTTCCACTTTGGAGTTCTGTAGACAGCTAACAGGATAATAAGGTTTCGCGATCTTAAATCTAATAACTAGGTATCCTTAGCACTTTAAGTATTAAAATGATTCATATTTTACTAATTAAATAATGCATTTTACTATTATAAATTTATGTAAGACTGGCTGTTACCTGCGACTTCATCAGCATGGAATTAAAAAAAAACTTAATGAGTAGCCTATGTGTTCTTCCAGATTATGTTCTACGTCTATGCCAAATTTCATTAAGATCCGTGCAGCTGTTCTGGAGATACCATCTTGCAATCATTAGATGGATGTCCATCCATCTAAACTTTTGCATTTATAATGTTAGTAAGATGTAAAAATGGATGTAATCAATAGGTAGTGGAAGCGAGTAAATCCGCGAGGCACGACAAGTATTCTTATAAAACCAAAACGAAAATCAAAACAATTCAGTGATTTTAGGAGTTCATTCGCAAAGTTAATTTTCTTTCCAAGAAATAAAACGTACTTTTATAATTATGCTAAACCTGAATTAAATTGCGAAAACGGAAGTTTGTTTTTCTTATTAATTTACAGCAAAATGTTTTTAAACAGTCGCTTGGTTTTCGAATTATAATAATTTCTGCGCGTTAATTGGCACAATGACTAAATAATCTTTGCCAGTTTAAAACATCAAATTTAATTAACACCGTAGCATTTTTTTGGGATTGTCGCTAGTTTCATAATCGACCGTTTCCATAACCCTTCCCAATTAAGTCCTAAAATAAATTAATAAAAAACTCACACCCGAAACCTATTGAGGTCGAAAGTGATCAAAGATTTCCTTTTGACGCAAATAATTTACTATTTTCAGGGTTCCGTACCTCATAGGAAAAAAACGGAACCGCTATAGGATCAGTTTGTTGTCCGTCCGTCTGTCAAGCCCCTTTTTCTCAAAAACGCGTGAAGGTATCAAGCTGGAATTTATTTGTAAATAAAATAATTAATTAACACAATATATTAATTCGAATATGAAACACTTCAATATTAATAAAAATACAATGTATGTATGTAACTTTATCCGGTAAAACACTTAAAGCATCGTATAAAGAATTTCTGTCTCTTTATTAACATTCTTGAGTAAACAAAAACAAAATAAGTTTATATATAGGGATCTAATTTACAAAATTTATACTTTGACAAGTAATAAACGCCTTTCTTCTAATTTTACGAAATTTCTTCAAATTCTTTACACCCAATTATACCTCGCAAATAACTTGTAAAGAGTCGAGTAATTTAAATACGAAAAGAAAATGTAGCTATTTATTATACGCCCTTTATATTTTGCATCAAATATTTTTACGTAGTTCATTTTACAACTTGAAGATTAACAATTTGATTTATAAATATTACTGAATATTTAATATCAAAAAATCTTTGAAAATCTGAGATTAAAAAATATTTTACCGTGAATTTCTGAGACCATAATTTCTGTTATAAAACATATCGTCCTTCCTATCTTTGACGAGGTGCAACAATAAGTTTTAAACTGGGTTTTTAGTCTCAGAAACCCACGGTATTTAGAATAAACCATCAAGATATTTTGTATTAATTTATATTCACTTTTGATATTCAAATTCTCTCAGAACATACTTGTTGGCTCATTGATACATCTGAACATAACCACAGATGTGTTTCCAATTAATTTGACAACTCCCACAGGTGTACTAAACGCGCGCTCAAATTTGCCAAATTAAATTCTGTTAATATTTATTTGGGAGCTAAATTTGTAATAGTTTCAAATACGTTTATTTTAAACTAATGAATTGACATTTATATAATATTAGCTGTCGCCTGTGACTCCGTCCGCGCGGGATTAAAAATAGATGTTGGCCGATTCGCAGGCCGGTCGATTCTCGGACAGAAATTTCATGAGAATCGGTCAAACCGTTTCGGAGGAGTATGGGAACGAAAATGGTGACACGAGAATTTTATATATAAGATTAGGTTTAATACTTTTTCTGCTTAATTAACCTTTTCCTCGTTTTAAATTGGCGATAAAACAGAAGGAGGATAATACCCAAAAAAAAAACAAAGTCCATAAAAAAGAAATCATGTATGGAGCTAAACATGGAAGGCGAACCTAAATTATTAGAAAGAAACACAAGCCCTCTCAATGCACGCGTAAGCTGTCACTTCCTCATCGTAACTACGAGATGTTCATATCGAAATGTTAGCGAGTGATAAAGTGTAAAGAAAACAAATAGTCAGCATCAGTCTCGCATTGTGTATACAGCGTTCTATTGTTTATCCAACGCTGCGAACGAGACAAAGCTCTTAGTCTAATCCTATTAAAATCCGGGACTCAATTTCAAGTATAACAAAACACTTCGCATTTTTTTTTGCAGTTATAATTAATTGTTTCATTACTTTTATAAAGTACTGGTGGATTAGTAATTGGATTTTGGCTTAGTTTATTTCTTGTTCCATTTTTTTTTGTATATGTTATGTAAAATTATATGTTTGTGAAAATATTTTAATGTTATAAGGCGATGTTTCTTTTTTCCTTGAAATCTTACTAATCTTAAGAATATTATAAATGCGAATGTTTGGTTGGATAGATGTTTGTTTTGAAGGTTTCTACGGCTGAACGGATCACGGTGAAATTTGGCATACATATAACATAGTCTGGAAGAACACACATAGGCTACTAATTATGTTTTTTTTTCAATTTTGCCGCGGTTGGAGTCGCGGGCGACAGCTGGTTTTCAATAAAATATAACGTGTTTACAAACCCACCATTTTTGTAATTCATTAGCTTTTTCGAACCGATTTCTGTTATTCATTTGTTAATTTGGTTCTCCTTAAGAAAAAAACTTTTTAAAAGTTATTATTGCTTTTTATAATTCAATTTTACTGGTACTTATTGCGATTTCCACGTATGGAACCGTATGAAATATAAAGTTTAGAAGTAATTATAAAGCCATCGTAATGCGAACAAAAAGGTCCAAAACTTTTTAAAGGAATTGGACAAGACAAAGGGACGAAACGCCAAAAGTAAAATTGTTCATTACAAGTTTAGACATACTTGAGTACCGGTAAATAAAAGAACCGACATATATGGAATACTTTAGATGAAGAACAGTGGAGTGGAGTGGCTGATAGAGATGTATGGAGGAGTAGTACATACTGTGCCGATCATCGATAGGGATAAGGGCAGGTTGATGATGAAAAGTGGAGTTGTTCTTATTTCTGAAAAAATATTTTTGTAGGACAAAGTCATTACTATTCTATATCTTTTTTATGGTACATAGTGAATATAATGAAAACAAAGTTAAAATCTCACACGCCTTAACTAATAATAACTTTTTTTCGATCTTTTGAGTATATTATAAAAATAAGAAAGAATTTCATAAATCATTACACTTAGTTTAAATTTACAAAATCTTTTGTTTTAAAATGTAGCCAATAGATGGCGCTTTTCCTCTTAAAGATTTAGTTTTTTTTACAATTAAGGTGAGGTTATGGTATAAATATTTTTTATCTTAAGGAAACCCTGAGCAACTAACACGCGTGGTTTTTATACGATATATGGAAACGTTTAATGGAAGAACTTGTGTTACGGCCATCAGAGGACTAATCTGTAACCATAAAGTCAATTAATGTCGTTTTATTGCTTCTTTCATGTGCCGCTCTATTACCTCATAATCGTTTTATGGTTCTCTCCAAATCACGGAACAAATCGTGAGCAATGAAATGAACTTTCAAAAGCCATTTCTAAGACTATTCAGATAATTTACACATAATGTACAAATACGTATTAGTTTCGCCAAAATAAGTTATAATTATTCTGAGAAAGAAAAATAGTCAATATTTGCATATCTTGTGTACTTATAAGTACAACTCTCCTATCGGCCGTAAGGTCAAACGACAAATCTCATTCAAACTTGGTCAATTTTTGTCGATAACATTGCTCTCTCGCAATTTTTCCTATTAGGCTCCGATTACAGTTTAACTGACAATTCTTAATCAAGTACAATTTAACTGTAGTATTCGACTGTGCAGTTGAAACTGTGCAGTTAAAACTGTGCAATTATAAACTGTGCAATTATAAACTGTGCAATTATAAACTGTGCATTCCAAACTGTGCAGTTAAAACTACAGGTGTGTAGCGGGCCTTAAGTTTATTTCTGTCTACTGTAAATATTCTATTTTATATAATAGTTCATCTTTTCAAGCCATCTGCTTGAACTAAGAACTTTAATCGATGTTAATAAGGATTCTGATATTCTGCGGCCATTAACAGAGGCTTCATTTCCTATTTTAAATTAAGTCGGTCGTCTATTAATATCAGATGTAGCATATTTTATTTAATTAAGTGACAAGTTTCCTTAGTACTTTTTTATTACTAGTATTTATTTTAGATCTATTGATCTGACTTTATAAAGTTGCTATTTAAAAGTAACACAGTTCATTTGAGCATTTCTATATCAACACAAAAGAATAATTTATCATTTTTATAAATACGAAATTAAAAGTTATTGTTATACAGAAAATAAGATAAATGTTAATTTTAACGTATAAATGTCAAAACAAAAAGAAAAATTTCATTTATCTCAACAAAAAATCTTAAGTACTTTATCGTGTTCATTTTGTTATTGGAACAAAGTTAATGGGCGAGTGGATTTTGTCTCTCCCTTGAATAGTACATCCTTAATAGACCGTGACAATTTCTGTCAGGAAGTAAGTAATATAGACAGACAATGATGTTATAAAAACAATTCACACAAAGATTGTAATCTTTATATGTCGTTATTTTTGTTTCATTTATCATCAGCTCGTGAGCCTGTGCCAAAAGCGTCGGTTGCTCAGGGGTCAAGCACTTGACTTGCAATCTGCAGGTTCTGGGTTCGAATCTCACCATGTACCAATCTGTTTTTCGATTTCCGATTTACATATGTACATTTATCCGACGTTCTTACGGTGAAGGAAAACATCGTGATGCAACCTGCACATATGTAGATATGTCAGATGTAATCTCAGATGAGAAGAAATTCAAAGATATGTGTGAAGTCAACCAACCCGCACTTGGTCAGCGCGGTTGACTATGGCCTAATCACCCTTAACTTAGGGTAGGCTCCGAGCCCCTCGGTGGGGACATACAGTGAGCTGATGATGATGATTTTTGTTTCTATTTGTAACTTATGTAGATATATGTTCAACGTAATGTATTATTTAATATTATGTTACACTACCCGTTGCCCGTTACTCCGTCTGTCCGGAACGAAAAAAAAAATTAGTAGCCTATGTGTTCTTCCAGACTATGTTCCATATCTATGACAAATCCGGAGATACCTTCAAACAAACATCCATCCAAATATTCGCATTTATAATATTAGTAAGATGTAAATTTTTCGGGTCACAATGCTAAGTTACCACACTCCTCCGGAACGGTTTGACCGATTTTTGTGAAATTTTATATGCATACTCAGTAGGTTTGAAAATCGGTTACTATCTATTTTTAATCCCGCGTGGACGGAATCGCGGGCGACAGCTAGTATAGTATAGTATGACATTAAAAACGATAACGTATTTCAAATCTGCTGTACAGAGTTTTCTTAAAGAATGTTATTAAAAATAGCTTTAAATATAATCCCATTTAAAAGTTTAAAAAAAAGCAATTAATCTTTAAAAAATATTATTTAAGATCAACAAATCACAAACTTCGTTATAATTTTTAAAAAGATAGGAATTTATTATTGCAGTCTCGTTATAACAAAAGTCTGAAGTTGCATCCAACGCGGACAAGGAAGTCTGTAACGTTTTCGTGTTTACAACAGCGGAGACTTATTATCTTGTTAGCTGTCCCTAGTGCTTTTAAGTAGCAAAGTTTTATAAAATTTCCTTCCTTTACTAGCTTACCTTCTGTTCCCTCGAGCTATACACTATTATAATGCAAACAATATAATAAATTAGAGAAAAACTTAAAAAAATATTAATCTTTAACAGTGGTAGAGCCCGCTTTAACATCTTCGCACGAATTGGCCCGTCTCGTCCGGTGAAATACCACGACCACACAGAAGACAGGCGTGAAGTGGAAGCAATTCCGCGTTTCGTCTGATGAGTCTGCGTCCCGGAGGCCTAATTTAGTCCTCTTTCCCTTCCCACCCTTTTTCTCATAAGAAAAGAATGGGAAGTGGAAGTGTACTTTCCGGATGAGAGGATGCATGGAAAGGGAAAATATTTTCCTTCTGTGCATCCTCTCCTCCGTCGATTAAAGGTAGGCAACGCATATGCAATTGCGTATGTCTATGGGCAACGGTCACTTCGGTGATTTTAGGTGGCCGCTCGCTCGTTTGCCACCTCATGAGATAAAAAAAAATCTTCTTTTTCTACCTTGGGATAAATTCTATAATCCTTGTGTATCCTCGTTTTCATTTTATAAATTTGGTTTATGAACTAAAAATGTTCCTATAAAACAAATCAAATCTGAATAAAATCGAATCCGAAGTTTTATCCATAGAGTAATGCATCAACGAAATTCTATGCGAAACTAAAATACTATTGAACGCCTCAAAGTTAGATAGAATTTTATCGGTTTTGTAAAACCCCGATGTAAATGATCCAACTTTTCAGATAGATGGTCCTTTAGTTGATAGTTAATTTTCATTGTAACATTTCCTTTGTTATTTTCTTTGCTCAAAATTAAATGATAAATATTACGAAAGACAAAAGAGGTCGAGCAAAGCAACTTGATTAATAACTTCAACGGTATCATAATGAAAGCGGGATGAAATTTTAAGAGATTTTTCTTTAGGACTAACACAAAAATAAAATTTGCAAAGTAAATAAAAATACAAGAAAGTTATTTGAACAAGGAACTAATTTACAAAGTCCATTATTAAGTCGGAGAGAAATGAAACTTTCCCTCTAATTTTGTTAAAGCTGCATAACACGATAAAGTAACAATTTCTCCCTTATTTAGTCTTTAGTGGACTTGGTGGAATGTATTAATTATTAGTTTACTTTGTCAATCTATTTTAACGTTTGTAAACGACATATAATTCGAATATTCACGCCGTTTACTACGTGGGTTGGACACAAAGTGACTCTAACCAACTTTATTGCGCGTAAGGCATAATTTTTAACACTTTTCATTTCTCGTGTATGTATGAAGATTTTTTGTGATTATATGTATCTTCAACGGGTACGGTGAAGGGAAACATCGTGATGCAACCTGCACATATCTGAGAAGAAATTCAAAGATATGTGTGAAGTCAACCAACCCGCACTTGGCCAGCGTGGTTGACTATGGCCTAAACACCCTTAACTTAGGGTAGGCTCCGAGCCCCTCGGTGGGGACATACAGTGAGCTGATGATGTATGTATCTTCAACGGGTATTATCAGTCATTGGGCAGTAACAAGTCAATATAATATAACGTAATACGTATCAAAAATAGGTAGGAAATAATAATTTAAAGTACCAAAATTACGTACAAAATGCAGTTAACCAAGGTAGGCAATTTAAAAATAAATGCATGTTCTGACATTTCTTTAATTTATGCTTGCTATAGGCGGGGGCGGAAATAATTGATATCCCTTCAGCCGCAGATGGTGGATTGTTGTACTCGTTTGCAGTAAATGGAATTTTATATAAGTTTTATTCATATTTTACGTAACATAGTGTAAAGATATTTATTATTGTTAATATGAACATCAGGAGGAAAGAAAGTAATTGAAAAATTAACGCACGTAATCAATGTTTGGATCGATGGACGAATGGCTGGATGTTTGTTTAAAGGTATCTCCATAAAGGCTGTGTGGATCTCGCTGAAATTTGGCATTGATGTAGAATATAGTCAGAAAGAACACATAGACTATAATGTTTCTTTTTTAATTCCGCGCGGATGGATTCACGTACGAAAGCTAGTAAGTTATAATTAAGAAATGTACTGTAATTCAACTGATAAGAGATAAATAAAGCGAGCTTATATATCTCTAATATTGATCGCAAACGTAATATGTTCTTTCAAGAAGAAAGGCCACGCAAGGCCATTTGCGTCGGGTTGCTGCTTTTTATACATTTTTTAAATACGAATAGATTTAAAATGAAGAGTAGATAAACTTAATCAAAATTAAGCTTAAACAGAGACGACTCAATTCTCTAAAGATATTATATTCTCATTGTATTTCAAAAAATAAATCAACTCCTTTCTATCCCTTAATGTAGTTACACTATCCCATACTTTAACGGGCTTCCATCTTTTTATTCGTAAATCAAATCGGGGAAGTGTTTGCTTCACTACGTCCCCGATAGCTCCAGGATCCGATGCAAACATACTGAAGTGTCGACGAACACAGCTGTGTTTGCGTTTCATTACACGCCGCCTGCGTGATACTGTACCCCATTGCTCGGTTTATTGTACACCGATATTACTTATGGACTTAGAAAGGTAATGTAAACATTAAATGACGTTCTTTTGTTTCATTCCTATTGTACTGTGTTATTATCAATCACTTATCAAATAATACAGCTCAAGTTCAAATATATTTTTAAATTTGTATCCGATGACACTTTGTATCGTGTTTTCAAAAAGGCCGACATGTTGTCATTTTAATTTTATTTTACACTAGCTGCCGCCCGCGACTCCGTCCACGCGGTATTAAAAAATAATATTAGTAAGCTATGTGTTCTTTCAGACTATGTTCTACATATATGCCAAATTTTAGCGAGATCCATATAGTCATTTTCGAGGTATCTTCAAACAAACATCCAAACATTCTCATTTATAATATTAGTAAGCTATAATTATTGTCTATAAGGAAATTTAGATTATTTGCGGTAACATTATACTGTTTGTTACAAGATAACATCTAATTTGCTGAATACATTAGCTCAAGTTCCGTTAGAAGCCAGTCATTCGTACTTGCCTTCGCTAATCCGTGTTGATGCATTCCAATTAAGTTCCTACGTGATGTGCGCCATATGTGTTCTGTTTCCATGGAACATAAACAGAATAGAAGATATAATAACTAAAACAAAAGCGTAAGCATTGTTGCCAGAAATGTTAATGATGGTATTCTAAGAAAGAAGGCCAGATTGTTGAAACACACAAGAATAATAAGTGCACCTGAAACCAACGGTCATGTATACGTTGATGTATAGATGTAGAAAAAACGAGAGAGATATATGGCGACCGCACCAAATAGAAGTCCGTGGTCTCTGCCTACTGCTCAAGATTACAGGCGTGGGTTACATTGTTATTGTCTTAGTAAATTCCCAATAAAATGTAGATTTTTATTAAACATAGTAACTGTTTATCTTCTTTCTAGTTGTACGTACAGCAAGTTGCTCCAACTTTATATCTTTCTTTATTCGTAGTAGAAACACGATGCGTGTACGAAATTGAACATAAACTTTTCTAAAATACGGCCATGAACAAAGAGCAACGTTTAATTTTCCACTACAATAACAGTGCGCAGTGCGCGCAGTGATAACATCAACGACTCCTATATTGAAAAAGTAATGAAAAACTCTCCGCTACGTTCAAAACTGCTCGCGTTATTGAAAAACTATTTCGTTTGGCTCGAGTGAATTTTGCGGTGCTTACACCTAAGGCATTATGTGGTTGAAACATTCCTAATGCTCCTTATAGAGTTCCAGTGCAATGAATAAACTTAAAAAAAATAGTCCAAGTTAGCAAAGCACTACTTACTATTATATAATACTAGCTGTCGCCCACGACTCCGTTTGCGCGGAAGTAAAAACAAACTTAATAAGTAGCCTACGTGTTCTTCCAGACTATATTCTACATCTGTGTCAAATTTCAACTATATACATGCAGTTAAGGAAATACCATAAAACAAACATCCATCCATCCATCTACACATTCACATTTATGATATTAGTAACATTTTATTCTGAATATTGCAAAAGATTCTCTAGCTTATAGTTCGTTTTTTAAAGCTCTACCCAAATATAACAATAGGAAATCAGCATAAGGTCTGAGTCAAAAGAAACTTACTAAATTTATTTAAAATTCAATTACTCGTCTTTTCATTTTAAAATTAACGAATGTAATACGTCAACATTAAGAATCACGGAGTGCTAGATAATAATGTTATTGATATTCACCACGAACTCAATATATTCCGAAACTCTTATACGTTGAAAGCCGGAAACTGGAGATGTATCGTTGAGAGCTCTTATAATCGAGTATACTCGATAGTTGGCTACTGAATATGTCCTTGCAAGTCGTATTATAGTCGTAGACCGACTTTAATATAATTTCTTACAAGCATGTTTCTTAAGAAATTGAGAGCTTCTAGGTACCGTTTCAATTCATTTCTTGATTCAAAAATATTCTGCGTTACAATTTTTTTATATCATAAAGCGGAGTAGCAAGTGATTCGCTAAAATAGCGAAGCAACTGCTGCCAATATACGTCTGTTATAGCAGTTGCGTTACCTACCTATAATCTACGGAGGTAGGGTCGCACAGAAAGGTAACATTACCCCTTCCTATGCGTCTTTTCACTCGACTATTCCGCAACTCCCATCTTTGTCTTTAAAAGAAAGGTTTCGAAATGCATAAAATTGACCACCACACTCATCAGATAAAACGTGGAATTGCTTCCATTTGAAGCATATCTTTTATGTCACCTGTCGTGGTATAACCAGTCAAGCAAGATATTGTTGTTGCTGGCCACTACCACTGTTACCACAAAAACAAATTCATATACTTTTAAAACACACTGTTACTTAAGTCCGCAAATAACTGACCCTATTAATACAAGCCTAAATCATTCTACACTACATTCTATGATGCAATATTGAAATTCATAGAAACGATGCCGGCTATAGCTAGTATAAAATATAACGACAAAACATATCAGTTTATTACGCTCTGTAGATGTCACCACGGTCGACAAGCCTGGAATAATCTAGTGACGTCAGTTAGATACAGAAATAACTTTTCCAAATGGCCACACTTGACATAGCCACAAATATTGCAGAACTGAAATGAGTCTGGTATATTTTAGTCAGGTCTCTTGCTAATAATAAAACGGACACGGTACTACGAATTGCCGAGGTCAGTACTTTAAGTCTATCGATAGATACTTTCGGATGCTTTTTTTATATCATAAGGTGGCAAACGGGCGGGCGCCACCTGAAATCGCTGAAATAGCGAAGTGACAGTTGCCCATAGACATACGCAATTACATATGCGTTGCCTACCTTTAATCGACGGAGGAAAGGATGCAGAGAAAGAAAATATCTTCCCTTTTCACGCGTCTTCTCACCCGGAAAGTCCACTTCCACTTCCCATCCTTTCCTTATAAGAAAAAGGGTGGGAAGGGAAAGAGGACTAAATTAGGCCTCCGGGACGCACACTCATCAGACGAAACGCGGAATTGCTTTCACTTCACGCCTGTCTTCTGTGTGGGTAAAGGTTATAGTAAATTAGTACGTTTCATATTTTAATCACATGAGTAATATGGCCACTCATCATCCCAAAGGATATACAAAGATCTAGAAGTGAATTAATACTTAATTCAAACTTAATTCTGATATGCGATTTTGTTACAGTTAAGCAACGTAAAACCTGTTGCTCCTATCTTGTGAATACCTCATTTCTAAATGTAATTATAACAGACTAATCCGCCGTTGCTTTACACGCCTACCACTTTATGACGAGCAACAGAATACCGTCACAAAATTTAAATTTTGCTAATCCAAATTCAATGTCACTGTGTCTTTGTCAAATTAGTTTTTTTTTATTTCGTAGACAAAACTTACTAACTTATACACACATTAATAATTCTTAATAAAGTAAACTAATGTAAATCTTATTTAAATCTAAGTTCTAAAACAACCAAAATAAAAAGGAACTAACTCGTAAGCAGTTACGTTTTATGCCACCATTATGGCGAACGTTAATTCTTTTTTTATTTTCCAGACCGCTACAGACGAACACAATTGACCAAAATATTCCTTTTATTACAACTACAAGCTCGGCTCTCGTTTAAGGAAAAACTTATTTAAAAAGTCAACAGTACACAACTACATTTGTTAAATGTAACAAGAGGCTTAAATAACAAACAAAACGGGGTTTATTCATATTTACATAGTAGGTACTAAGGTTTATAGATTTCGTTAGTAGTAATTTTTATTTGTTGACGACAAAACAAAATTGTTTACTTCGATAATTTTATATCTTTATATAACATGTAACTAGGATTCTTTCATTTCCGTAAATACTGGCAGGAGTTATGAGTTAAATTTTATTATTTATATGTATACTACGTAAAGTTAAGTCATAAACAAAATAACTTGACACAATGTAACATAAGTTAAATTTACCTAGAGCTAAACAACGGAAGGACTGCCTGATTTAAGCGAAATATAGTGTAACCGCAGAGAGATGACTTGTCAGGCTTTGTTATCGCGCCGCGTGACACCATACATTTAGGGCAATTAACCCAGAAACCACCTGATCCTCTTAATTTAATATTACCAACGGCCGCTTTATGACCGGACGGGGATAAACTCCAACTCAAGTAAATTAGATTGTTTTGTTTGGTGGAACGCAAAGTTGCTACAAAATGTTACCCAAACTTTGCATGTATGTTGCCGAGTTATAAAAATAAAAACACACGTAGCGTAAACATTGAAAATGAATTTAAAAATTAAAGCTGGTTACAGAAAAAAAAATGTTTATTCCAACGTAACGTAATTTTAATTAATACAAAACAAATCACATAAACTTTAGTGATGAAGCGTCAATAGCCTAATGGTTAAGGATACGGATTTCCGATCACGAGGTCGGGGTTTCGAATCCCGCCATTTGACTATTGTCGCAAACAATATCCTAGCACAAGCATATAGCTTAGTGGAATGGTAAAAGAAAAAATAGTAAATTTACAAAAAATTTGCTAATATTTTTGCTAAAAAAAGAAGCTGTAAAAGATCTTTAACTTTCGATTAAGAAAACGGCATCAGAAATCGATCTCTGACATTTCTAATAACAGCAAAGTAATCACCAGTATTCCATTTTAACTGATCTTTAACATTTCAAAACTTGTATTTAATTCGAAACCCGTTACCACTAAAATAACCTATTCGATTCTATTTTCACAGGTCTATTCGAGACAGAGGGCGTTCGCGTGCCGGGCACGGAGTGCGACTACCAGTTTAGCAGGTCAGGCAGCCGACCGTCTCACGGCAGGCTTTACAGTCCGCGATACCCCTCCAATTACCCCAACAACGTGCGATGTTCATACCATTTCCACGGCAGGTCAGTTACAATCATAATTCATATTTCAAATGTACGTTACTTATCATTGATATCTGAAACCTACGCTCCAGCGAAATATTTAGCAGCTAGGCTTACAGCATGTAACCAAATATAATTGAATCGCAGACAAAACTCAGCATTTAATTTCCGTCTAATTTTCGTGTCTTTCAAGACACGATTCGCTTCGGTACTAGTTCGCTTTTGAATCTGTTTGATACGAACCTTTACCTACTTGGTCTACATGCCCTTAGACGTATGATTTGTGCTTTGAATGTATTACATCAAATCTAATAATTTTTCCAGACCAAAGGACCGCGTCAAGGTAGTCTTCGAAGAAGTTTCACTACAAAAAGGCGATATAAGGTTTGTGTTTTTATTTTATATTATTGTTTATTTTACGTATTTATTTTCTGATTATTAAAAAAACTAGATCATGTATTTTATTCAAAATAAAACGACGAATCATATTTGTTCTCATACATAACGAGGTATGCTTCATTACGTTTTATAATGAGGGTCTTGGATCGAGATATTTTTTTTCTTTTAATTTTAACAAAGCATGTTCATTTAGAATCCGCTTATTTTATTTTAGTACATATAGGGAATCGGTGGATTTGAATAGCAATATTTTTGTTTAGACAATTTTCTACCGAACTCATTAAAAATAACCAAAATTGTAGACACGAAGGCAGTGGCAGTCATTGTTGAAGAAGCGAGAAATTTCTTTCTTATTTGTAAATCAGCCACCAGTTAGGGTTAACTTATATAATTGTTCTTGCATTAAAATATTAAACAGCATTTTCGGTTACAACACAAAACGGATTCGTAGTAAGATCGCGATTAAATTAGCATTCCCACGTCGACAATGCAGCCGGCACAAAATGAATTATAAATGCTACGAGCGCGCACCGCTTCCGTTAATGAGAGCAAGCTATAAACCATATCTACTTGTTTAATTAACCGAATAATGCATGGGCGCGCCGCTTTGCGGCCAGCTTGCGTTCCAGCTTGCTGGTGTTAACGAGGAATGTCGGTTTTGATTTACCTTAAAGTATTTTAATTTGGAGAAGATTAACTGGGGACTGAGAAGTGTGGAATAGTCTAGGGAAGGCCTATGTTAAAATAAAATTATATGGTTAGTAGCTATTGCCAGCGACTCTGACCGTGCGGAAAGGAAATTAATAATAGAAATAAAAATTACCCTATCTTCTAAGTTAGACCATCTTACAGATGCTTATAAAATTTTATAAGAATTGATTCAGTACTTTCAGAGTTTATCGCGAACATATATCGTGAAAAAATAGGCTACAGACAAGAATTTACAAAATTAAAAACAAAGCTGTTACTGTTGTCAAAGAGAATAAGGAAGATTTTAAATGGGAATGTTGAAACATCGGTATGGATAGATCTAAGAGAAGGATAAATTGCGTGAGAGGTGATTTTAAGATGTTACATTACTAAGGTAATATAAGATAATATTAAACTTACTAACAACACGAATATAATTTGAAGCAACGCCAACTTGGTATTCCTTAAGTTTAATTACTTTACGAGATGAAAACATAACAAAAGTTCCCGAAGAGCTGTAGACAATACGTTTTCATAGCAATTTAAATTAACTATACATATATAGCATTCAAATTTAATGTCCACATAGATTTATTTCTTTTAATAGAACAACATAACCACGCCCGTAACCCTGAGGGATAGGCAAAGACTTCCTTTGGCGTGGTCCTACTGCTCTTTAATTATGAAAATATAATAATATTACTAACTAATATCCAAACTTATTATACCTTACAAAAATTAAACAATAAAATCAAATAAATTATTCAAACTTTGGTTAGACATTATAATAAACTTATATAAAAACGGCTATGGCTCACCCAGATGAAGGGCCCCCGATGAGCTAGAAACTAGTCGCTGCCGACACTGGACGAATATACGTGAGTGATTAGCCGTTTTTATGTAAGTATAATAAAATATAAAAATATTTGCAACCTTTACAAAGATGTAACATTCCATATTTAATCCACAAAATCGAAACGAAATAGAAGTAGTATTTTCATCAGGATTTATCGTCCAAACAACAAAGTATTCAAGCTAAGTAGTAACACGTTAGTCTGTGGAGAATTTAGAACTTGGTGTACGTAACAGGAATGCTGGTACGAGAATTTATGTACCAAGTCCAGTTGATATTCAAGTATATTAAACCCTTGTTAAACTATTCTACGTTGCAAATGTTATTGTTATGTAGACGGAATTAATTAAGACAAACATCCCTGACCCTTGTGTAATGACACATTGTTTGTGGTCTTCCGGGCATGCAGGCCAATTTATAATTATAATCGTAACGTGAAAGGCTGTAAAATGGCCTAGTTGGGTTTATTGTTGGTTTCTGAGACTGAAATTACTATATAAAATTCATCGTCATCTTATCTTTGATAAAATACAGAGGTTTACTATGAGAATTTTGGTCTCAGAAACTAATTTATAAACCAATTGTCTCGAGTTTGTTTTCAAGTAAATGGTATAGCACTAATCATTTCCAGTGCTGAATAACCGGTGTGACAGCATATTGTCATCTCTTTTATTATCTTTAAAAAATAGAGATAACAATATGTTCTAGGCAGATGTTTCAGCAATGTAAACGTACGATAAGAATATTAAATAGAAGTTTTATTGTTGATTACAAATCTAATAATAAAGCTTTCAAATTTGAATTTTTCACTAAACCTTTAAATAATTCAAATTTTTTTATACATAACAATATTTTAAAACGCGATATTAAAATTAAAAGCGATATAGTTATGTAAATATGTCGACCGCGAACAGATTTTATGAAAAAAAACCTATCGCTTGCCTACAAACTGAATCTACATTCGCACAATGGCGCGTTGAAATGCAAGTTACTGTTAAAAATATTATACTATTTCACACCGAATGAAAAACTGCAAACAAACGCTCGCGAATTACTGAAAATTCATCAAATTTATTTACAAGTTTAGATATCATAGTCATCAGCTCACTATACGTCCCCACCGAGGGGCTCGGAGCCTACCCTAAGTTAAGGGTGATTAGGCCATAGTCCACCATGTTGGCCAAGTGCGGGTTAGTTGACTTCACACATATCTTTGAATTGCAGGTTGCATCACCATGTTTTCCTTCACCGTAAGAACGTCGGATAAATGTATTAATGTAAATTGGAAATCGAAAAACACATTGGTACATGGCGGGGTTCGAACCCAGGACCTGCAAATTGCAACTCAAGTGCTTGACCACTGAGCCACCGACGCTCCTTTTAGATATATTTTACATAAAATGTATTAAAATTACTTCTTCAAGTTCAAAAAATACAATTAATAAAACATTAAAAGATAAGGTTAACACCATAACATAAATGAAATTATTGCTTGAAATCCAATAGCCAATAGCCTAATGGTTAAGGGGAAGGATTTCCGATCACGAGGTCGGGGGTTCGAATCCCACCATTCGACTATTGTCGTAAACCATATCCTAGCACAAGCAATAGAGCTTAGTTGGAATGGTAAAAGAAATATTCGTAAATTTACAAAAAATCTACTAATATTTTAATAAAAAAAAAATAAAGAAAAATCAAATTGTTCATAAAATATCTGATATTGAATTTGAAAAAAAAAATTGGTATATCATATGTAAGACCTTGGACAATTCGCATTTAAAACTATGCGTTTCGTTGCGAATTTGAATTTGAATTTGTTATTCATTTGGAATCGCAACAACAAATCCGTTAATAATTAGCGTTTGACCTCGCAACGGATTTTGCATTAAATGTCGTTAAATTACACCTAAACGCTCTGATTGATATATGAGCCTCGTAAGCGATTATTGTGCGACCACAACCGCGAACCATGGGACCGTTCGGATCGCGGTTCACCTCGCGTACACAATTCAATTTACTGTATATTTGCTTATAATTACAATATGAGACATCTATATATTCGGAGCAAATGGCCAGCCTGCTGTATTGACACATTCGTAATTGAGGAAATTTGCTTGTAGAAAAGAAAAATATTTTTTTAAGTTTAAACATCTTACTAATATTATAACTTTTTTGACTTCCCGGAGGGAGCAGCGAGCGACAGCTAATTAGTTATAAATTTCCACTCATCAAAAGCAATCTTTACTTGTATCGGGATTTATAGTGACAGTGATTATGCTAATATCATCTAAGAAAAATAACCTAACTAAGATTCACCCATTCGATTCCACGAGCAAAAAGTATCTTATTATAACCCTCCAAGTATAATTACTTTATTCTTTTCATATCAAATGACTCCTTTACCATTGTCTAACTGCGTTAATTTTGCTCTGTGGTTCCAGTTGCCTGCGACGTGCAGACATCATCAAGGTCTTTGATGGGAGAGACGCGAACGCTCCGGCTATAGCTATGCTGTGTAACGAGTTATCAGGTATGGGTATTCATGTTTTTTTGCGACAGACATAGTCCACAAGATATTATTGAACCATTGAAAAAAGATTAATAAAATCACTGCGTTCAAATTGATATATCGCACTTCTGATGCCAGACTCCATTCTTGTATACGATTTAACATCATTGTAAGTATGAAAAATATTATCATCTTTCTGACGTTTTACTATGTCCACTTACGTAGGGTTTGCGCATCAGGTTTCCATCCTCACCCCGTTATTAATCATGCTAAAAAAACATAAAGTTTGCATGAATAATGACAATAAACAATAGCTAAAAAAACTTTAAATGGATACAAAATAAACTTTCCATATTTTATTGAAATTATATAGTACAACATGCGAAAGCTAATGACATTAAAAACACAAATAAAAAACAAGTTACTATCACAATACCTCCTATACCTATAATATAAGTCAGATTAATAAAAAAGTAAAGTTACAAAAATATATGAGGCGCGTAAAGAAATAGGTTTGTGAGTGCTCCTGTATACGAGAGACAAATCATAAGGAAAATAGATACAAGAAGGGAAACGTGGGCGTTATAATATCTCATTGTGACATATATTAAGTACTCCACCGCCTGTTGTTACTGAGATTCCCAAGAGAAAAATACTAGGAGAATCGTTCAAAAAAGATGACTAAAAAGTAATGAGATTCTTGTATCAAATTCATAGGATAAATATGCAACGTCAATTTATCATTTTCATGGTCAAAATGAACTGTCAATTAAAAGATAAATGTATGTATGTATGTTAATAACACTACTAAATGTCTACGAAATTACTATACTAAAACGCATTTGCAATTGTGGATGGCTATCGGCAGCGGTCGCTTCGCTGTTTCAGTGATTTCTGGTGGCCGTTAGCTCGTATGCCATCTTACATTATTAAAACATAACAGTGGTAGAGCCCGCTTAAACATCTTTGCACGAAATGGTCCGGCTCGCCCGGTGAAATACCACGACCACACAGAAGACATGCGTGAAGTAGAAGCAATTCCGCGTCCCGGAGGTCTAATTTAGTCCTCTTTCCCTTCCCACCCTTTTCCTTATAAGGAAAGGATGGGAAGTGGAAGTGGGTTTTCCGAATGATTGGATGCATGGGAAGGGAAAATATTTTATTTCTGTGCATACTCTCCTCCGTCGATTAAAGGTAGGCAACGCATATGAAATTGCGTATGTCTATGGGCAACGGTCACTTCGCTATTTCAGCGATTTCAGGTGGCCGCTCGCTCGTTTGCGACCTTATGATATAAAATAAAACTATATTTTCTTGGAACTTACACATTTACTTAAATATCCTTACAAATATTTGTATTATTACGAGACGATATAGGCAAAAAAAGTCGATAAAGTTTTATCCCGAGCTTATTCCCCTAATAATACAAATATCAAGTTGAAATTTCACACCTTAATATCAACGTTAAATTGGACTAATTCATTTACCTTGACAGATATTTATCGCGTACGATTTATAGCTGTACAGAAAGAGAACGATCCAATCTCAAAAGTTGGAAGAAATATTCTCCCCGAGGCACCACTCGCAAAGATTCTTAGTGCAAAACTAACTTTCGTGATGAATTGCCGGTGCTCTGAGTTCTGCAGCCGCGACGACATTTCGCTAGAGTATACCTGCACGCTTTGTTTTGCTGATGCAATTCTTAGTACGAGCTTCAACTAATGGAATATTTTAGTTGAACTTATAATAAAACGGTCACAGTTTAAAATTAGAAAATCAAATCATATGCAGACCTATACTGTCGCATTTCCCCGCTTTGGTGAAGGACTCATCTTGTTATTTACATTTTAATCATCACAAATTTTAAGAGTTTTGGGGATAATTCTCATATCTTAAAGTCATAAGCCGCCAGGAATATTTCAACTTAAATTACAGGGACGGATTATTGGCATTTAAACTCAATTCTTTACAAATAAAAAAAAAGTAATAAGATTTTAAATTATCTATATAATCAGATATTGTAATTCTGAATGTGGAATAAGTGCTAGATTTGTTGATCCTTAATTTTACGATTGTATGTTATTTTTAGTACAGGCCCAATCTTACAAGGATCATCCGAGTTTCATGGATTAACGTCTCCAAAACACGAGATGCTCGAGATTAAATGCTACTTAAGAGACCACCCCATATTCCGGCCGCGGCGTAACTTTGGCAATGATTAAAACGTTGCTCTGATACTATGTTTCGTTTTATTTAGATGTTTACTTACTTTGACAATTGCAAGGAACTGTTATATCACTTTTTTATAACGACTAATGCTGATACTGAATAACCACGTCCAAATTGAAACGAATTTTGTGATAATTTATGGTATCACCTAGATAAGCGCTGACATATAAATAAAATGTAGAATCTTACGCCTGACCCCGTTATATATTGAATTGGAGACACATGTAAATTTAAATACGAAGTATTAAAAATCACAGTCACTTTAAAATGCTACTCAATAGTATTGTTAACAGCATAAGAGTCCATATACTCCTTTACTTTATTCACAAAACATAAAAGATCCCAGACTGTAAAAAGAAGAGGCCATTCCAATTTATTACTTAGGGACTGAAAACCCTTTATTGTTGACACAATTCGGGCTTTTTACGAAGCACAACTTGCGGGTCTTATTTGCACATTCAACTCTTACAATGCGTAAGCCACAAAACTAGGGACAATGTTTGAATACAGAAAACCTGGGAATTAGGTATTGAAGGTGGCTTCTTGCAATCACAGCTCAGCGTAACTGGGACAATAACCAATAGGGTTGCCACTTATTATAATAATAACACATCCGGAAATCTAATAGAAATCCGGCTTATAACGGATAGCACCCATTCTTGTAAAGGTATAGTTAGACTTGTGAACCAACTTAATGAAGCAAATATCTTGCTAGTATTGTTGGATGCACTAAGTCGACATAAACAAGAAGCCATTATTTACTATAATACATCTGCATCGAAAGTGGATGTGGTATTTAAAGTTTGCGTCTGTATAAGAAAGTATAACGAAAGATTTGATGTAATTTTTCTTAAAGATAATAATGATTGACAACCCTGTAACCTTAAGTTGGCGTTACTCTGTTGAAGCATTATTCATTCAAAATGGGGACAGTAAGCGCCAGGTAGTTGGACGATGACAATCGATCGCAAACTTATCAACACGTGCGAATCTTATACAACATTGTGATATTTATTAAATATCAAAAATATGTTCTTGAACTTTTTAATTCTGTCGATCCATGAACAAAAATATTCTAACAATCCGTTTTTGGACAACTTTTAAATTCCTTTTCTGAAATTTATCTGCTACTGTTTGGTCTCTCATCATCAACAGCTCACTATACTTCCCCACCGAGAGGCTCGGAGCCTACCCTAAGTTAAGGGTGATCAGGCCATAATCAACCACGCTGGCCAAGTGCGGGTTGTTTTGGTCTCTACTTTGGTTATACACTTGAAATTTAGCCACAAATATTATAATATTATATAATTTTCAAAAATGCTACTTATCGTTCGTTGTCGTCGAAGTGGTCGGCTCATCCGATGTGATACCACGAACACAGAAGATAGGCGTGATGCGGTCATTCCGCATATCTTTCGATGCCGGTGTCAAAGGCTTAATTTCATTCTTCTTACCCTTCCCACTCTTCTCTTATAAGGAGGGATGGGGAGGATTAGTGGATTTGAAGGTGCAGGAGACGAATACGAAGTGAAAATATTATCTTTGTGTGCGTTGCCTTCTACGTCTACATTAATAATCACATTTTATGCTTACCTTAAAGTAAAACTAGGTTCTTTATAGCTTCAGTCGCTTTTTACTTGCAATAAATTCTATCAAATCAGATTGAAATCAATTTAAATATCTTTATTAAAGTAAAGGGTTGTATGTAATAAATCTCGATTATCAAAATTTTATATCTAGTATCGTCACTGGATGTATTACTGGATTGTAAAGATAACGGCTTCAGATATATGAATTTATTTGTCCCGACCTTTTTGTTCATGACGGATGTTGTTCTGTAAATACTTTTATTTTCCGCTTGTATGTATGTATTAAGAAACAGTTTGCGTTATTGGAATGCTATAAGTTTATTCTATAGTTCAGTTTACGGTCCGCCATTCGCAGAAATGGCTTTGTCAGCGTTCTGCGTTAGGAGCTTATGGAGCTAAGTCAGGTTAACGGATAACGACTCCAACGATTAAGGTCTTTGTGGTTCAGAAGGCCGACATTACGTGAAATTACCATTGAGAGTTACTATGACTGCATGACATGATCTTAGATTACTATAAAGAGTCGTAAAAATCACTTGTTAAAAAAGAAATCTGAAACCAATAATCGAATCTCTAAATGTAACACAACAATTCTTAATTTCTCGTGTTCGTTTAGTACTTATACCTATCGACATTTGTAAAATGGACGAAGGAATAGCAAAGTACAGTAGGCACAAAAATAATCGATAAATTTATGTGATTGACATAAAGTAACAGAAAATTCATATCTTTTCTATCTATTCCAGGTTACGAAGTCCTCTCTACGGGCCCATATTTGCTTCTACAGTTCACCGCCAATTCCGCGACGCCGGGACAAGGCTTTGCAGCCACTTTCCACTTTCAGCCGCCACCGGATTCTACAGCAGCAGGTCTGATTATGACACATGTAAAACAACATTATTCATTTCCATCCTGACTTAGCAATTAGATTGGTAAAAGCAACATTTAAGGAATAGAATAAAATAAATAGTAAAAAGTAGTGAATTGTTTTTGCATCCCAATCGGAGGTTTTAAGGTTTTAATAAAATGGTTTAATTTGGTAAATGATATAGACAAAAATACACTACCGATAATGATTAGATGCAATAACATGATAATAAGTAAGGAAGTCATTTTTATGAAAGTTTGATCAGACCATTTCGGATATTAGTGCGAGGCCTTGAGGATTATCATAGATCGCACATAAGAATTGATTTAACGTAGATATTGTGTACATACTTAAACACACAGATAAATATTGCATTTTTTTGTCTATGTAATTTAAATGACAGTTTCTTTCACATTTTTTGTAATAGTTTTTTTTTAATGAAATCTGTATTTTTGTACCATTAAAACTAAATTAGCTACTTCATACAACGAGGTTCCAAACTATGAATACAGATATTGGCTGAGTTCCAGACGGCTTTTGGATGCTTATTTTGCCACAGTTACCTTATTATCCAACGTAGTTGTAGATTTATGAAGATTACTACATAAACTTTAAGTGCAACCTACTCAGAAAATTTTAATTTATTTCTGTCAAAAGCCGTATAGTCTGTTACTATTATTTTTTTTTCGGTAAAAGAAAGTTAATATGCAGAAAAAGCAAAAAATCACAAAATTATATTCAAAGTTATTTAGCGCCATCTAGTTCCTCATGTACAGATTTCCTAGCGTGTTTCACTTTGCAGCACACGTGTTTTAACATCTTGTCAAAAGATGGCAGGGAAATAAAATTATACAGCGCCATCTATTGAATTAGTACAAGGAACATTGTTTAAATTGGTTGTGTAAGTTGGTTTTCACATCCTCACGAGATGGCTTATTTCAGATTCCGATCGTCTACTAAAACTGAGCTTTGGAAAAGCTTTCGAGTCACTGGGACCAGAAGTAAGCGCGACAAGTAAGTAATAGACAATATTTTCTTCTGCTTATTATACAGCCTAAGAGTCTACTTCTTCAGCTTGTTAGGAGTTGATGGCCTCCGGCACTTCAGCAATCGCAGGATCGTAAAGTACCAAAGCTACTTATATCTCTTGTGTGGAATTTTCAGACGTCGAGTTATTTGTTCAGTTTAGGTCAAATGAAATTTAAACCTATTAAGTAACTCTTAATTTTTAAAATCGTTGGACTCGGTGCAAGAAGATATGAACCATGTAAGGTTCAGGATAGTACTGATACCCTTATTTACTATAGTAAAAAGTAATAACCAATATGAAAATGTTTTCAGTTACAAGTTATAAATTACATCTGATTAAACTCGTCCCATAATGGCAGTAGATATTTCATTTACATTGAGATAAATGCAGAACATGTCATAATTATTACTCGCAGTTACAAATAATGTCATTTATTAAATTTTATTTTAACATCAAAAATTTTAGTGCAGTTGGAATATTTATTACACGCTCTCATTTAGTAACGAGAAAACTTTTATCAATCTCATTACATGAATCTTGTTAATGTTATTTAGTTTAAGCTTGTTCACTTTATATTCTGTAAGTTTATTTTACAATAAATATAGTAAATAATACATTTTACTGTAAACTTCTGACATCCTTTCAGCAAATATAACCCTTAGAAAATTATATTCACCTTGTCTATTAGCTTTACTAATATTATAAATGCGACTGTTTGGATGGATGAATGTTTGTTTGAAGATATCTCCGGAACGGCACAACGGACCTCGATAAAATTGGGCAGACATGTAGAACATAGTCTGAAAAAAACAAATTGGCTTGACGAAGTCGCAGACGACAGCTTAGTATTTTATAAACAATCAGCACAACTTTTACACTTGATGAAATTCTTAATAATTTATGAGTCACAATAAAATGCTTCGTAAAATGCATCTCAGTTTAAGCACAGAGAATAAAACATTAAGTGGACTTTTAAATAAATGATCAAACAAGTTGCAACAGGCATAGCATTATAAATTCCGCTACAAAACGGGCAGGGATTATTAGGTGTTGTGAACTTACTAGCTCAAAGTACATAAAAGGTGTTACGTGAATCACAGTTTGGCACACGCTTCGACACTATTCTGTTTTATCCAAAGCTGGCTCGTTCCTTTTTGATATCTTTCATGAATTGAAGGAATAAAATAACATAGAAATAGTACCTCTTATCTTATCTAAAAACTTTCTGCTACTTCTTTTTATCGGCAACGAAGTATTTTTACTCTTCCGGTAAATTCATCGTACTCCAGTTCTCTTCGGAGGAAATTGAAAAAGCAATTTGGATTTGTTAATAAACGGGAATAGTGTGCCAATAGACTTTGGTGAAACGGAAAAAACAAACCACAACTTAAACAATTTTCATAACAAGGCCACAATAGTTAATAATATTTTAATTATGAAGCAAGTAGCAGAACCACTGTTCTCTAGGATTTTTATATCTCTTGCTTACAATACATTGATTTTTTAATTAGTTATTAAGAACAAAACAGCAATAGGGCAATCGCTATTGTTCCCCAGCCTTGGCGAAGCCCATGAGATGTGCAATTTGACTGTGAAACGTAATACAATTAATTTGATATTAACTTTATTGTTTCGTAGAAAGATCTTTGATATGATGTTAATATACATTAAAGGTTCTAAGAAATATACGTAGTTTCCTAATTAAAATGAAACTGCTAGCATAACAAGTTGTTGGAAACTTGATGTTTACACAACAAAATGAAACCCACTTTCCGCACTTCGCAAGTTAAATCATAAGTTCGCATGTTTGCTAAACAGGAAATGGAAAACTGTGCTTCTATGTTACGTATTCCAAAACTTTAATGTTAGATATGCGCCTTTTATGTATGATAAATGAAATAAAGGTTAAAATGAACAAAATATGAAGGTAAAAAATAATTTTAAAAGAACTAATATTTTCTTTACTATTAACAAACACTAGATGGCGCTGTTCTTAATTATTAGAAAAACTAATTATTCCCATTTTAATTACTTTTATTTTTTCTAATGATCCCTGATGAAGACACAGAAAAAAATCAGGAATTGTTACCGTTCCATAATATGACTTCTATTTGCAAGTATATCAGAAGTTTTCATTTGAAGTTTGCTTTGCTTTATCGAAATTGCCGCACTTAAGTTTGCAACATGGACGTATTTGGCGTTGCAAAGCCTTGTGTTATTTTAGCAGTGGCAATTAACTTTGACGATTAGCTCTCATGTTTTGCAATGTAATATAACACACGTTTGGAAACATTCCAAAACTTAATTTGTGTACTCGGTATTTGCAATTTGTTAAAATTTCTGCACGATTCGTACTTGACGACGAAACTTGTCTAAGCTTTATTTAATATGGTTTCATCATTCGTTTATATTCTCAGCACATTTCCATTGACAGAGTAACACATATGTAACTGTTAAGATTTATCTATATGAAATTTTCATTGCTACATTATATTTTACATTAACGAGCAAGCGGAATTCGCTGAAACAGCGAAGCGAACACTAGACATGGCCATCCGCAATTATAGATGCGTTGCCACATCCATCAAATGCCCTTGCGCTTCCCACCTCTGGTAAGAAAATGGCGGGAAGGAAAAGATGACTAAAATTATGACTCAGGAACGGACACTCATCAGACGAAATGTACTAAGTATGCTATTGCATTATAATTTTATTTAAACTTAGCTATTTTCTGCTCAATACCACTACTAAAAAACCCTTCGTTCCATAACGAGCATAATTTATGGACAAATGTTAAACAGTGAAACTTATACGTATGCAAGTATTTTAAATGAAAAAAATTAATAAGCCTTCTAAAGAAACTGCATAATATGCGGAATTGAAAAATGTTTGCATACCTCACGTGAAGTGGAACATTTTAAAGTGGTGAGAAATTTCCCTCGAGTACAGTATTGTAAATCCGTATAAAACCTTTTTACCTGCCATTTTCAACGTTCATGAGTATTTTGTGTTCAGTGAATTGAACGTAAAGTATGTAGCCGTATTATGATCATGGATTTTGCGTTCAGTTTTACAAATTAAATGGAAATTCAATAAAGCGTGGCCTCTGCCTCTTAACCGCTGAAAATTGACTAACGAATCATTGAAGTATTAATCTTTGAAATATATGCAAGAATTCTTGATTTATACTCAGTTAATTATTATTTATTGCTAGCGATATTTGTGCAATTAAGTACAATTTAGTTTGGTCAATTATTCGTTTATAATATTTTATTAATTATCATAGATTTAAGACCCGGTTTTTTATTAGAATCATTAAATAAACTTTATGACATTTCCGTCTAACATCAAATAAATCCTAGTCATTTAGTTTCAATTCAATCTGTTTTAACAGTGGTAGAGCCCGCTTTAACATCTTCGCACGAATTTGTTCGGCTCGCCCGATGAAATACCACGACCACACAAGACAGGCGTGAAGTGAAAGCAATTCCGCGTTTCGTCTGATGAGTGTACGACCCGGAGGCCTAATTTTTGCCTCTTTCCCTTCGCACCCTTTTTCTAATAAGGAAAGCAAGGGAAGTGGAAGTGGTCTTTCCGGATGAGAGGATGCATGGAAAGGGAAAATATTTTCTTTCTGTGCATCCTCTTCTCCGTCGATTAAAGGTAAGCAACGCATATGAAATTGCGTATGTCTATGTATATATATCACAAATATATACACGTTGTATAATACGTATATACTTGTTAACAGTTATTGTGTAATCAAGCCTTCAGTATATTTTATAGAATGAAGGTAGTTATAGTTAAAGCACTCATCAAACGACTTCTACAAGTTTGTCGTATGTAGTTGATAGTACCGTGAGGTTAACAGGATGAGGTATATTGCGACTGACGCGAGCTGTAATAAGTCACAGAAGTATTCAATTTAAACGAACAATTGTGATAATGTGCGTAATACAGGATATAAATCTGTAATTTTGATTAAGATGAGTATTTAAGAAATTAACAATAGTGGTAAGACCTAAATGTAGTAAAGTCAATCATTATTTTGAAGCAGATAAATAGTACTATCGCAGGGAATTCATAGAGTAATTGAATATTTTGTATAGAATAACATAGTTAAAGACGACCGAAAGTAAGGAGTAGGAAAAGGAGCGGTTGGATTTAGATAAATTTTGGAAAATAGAATAATAATTAAAAAGAAAACGAAAATATTATAAAGCGGAGTTAGGAAAAGAAATATTAGCACGCACTGTTTGTTTAATGATATATTACAACTACCAATTTTGGAATAGAAAAAAGGAAGAAATAATACATAATGTTCTAAATATAGAAATATAAAAATTATAAGTAAAAAGAAATATAAAAAGGTTCCGTATATGTCGGCAAAAATAGTTATTATTTCAATCATAGCTTAAAGAAATTAACAGCGTTTATTTTCACTTAATAAATAGACCATTGTTTTAAAAATGAAGGTATGCTTAAGAAAACTAAGAGTAAGCATACAATGCGCTATAAGCTTTCCCCAGCAATTGCCCTGACCACAATAGAGCAGGCTTGGCTTGCTAATTAATGTCCTCGGTTGCTTTTTTAAAGGCACTGAGAACAAAGATTATAAAATACAAATGTATTCGTATAAGTTTAAAACAAGTGATCTCTAATATTTTAGTTACCTTTGGCAACTAACTTTGAAATTATTTTTTATTACTACAATTTCATCAACATTTGTAGCAAGAAACGTACGAAACCTTTTGATGTTAATTTTGACATTTACAATAATAATTCGGAAAGCAATATCATTTTATGATTTTAGTATTTTTAAAGTTATGTATAATTAGCTGTCGCCCGCCACTCCGTGCTCTCAGAATGAAAAAACTTAGTAGGCTATGCGTTCTTCCAGGCTATGTTCATTTATGAGAAATTTCAACGAAATCCATGCAGCCATTTTGGATATACCTTGTTACATCCATCCATCCATTCAAACATTTGCATTTTTTTATATCATAAGGTGGCAAACGAGCGAGCGGCCACCTGAAATCGCAGAAATAGCGAAGTGACCGTTACCCATAGACATACGCAATTGCACATGCGTTGCCCACCTTTAATCGACGGGGGAGAGGATGCACAGAAAGAAAATATCTTCCTTTTCCATGCATCCTCTCATCAGGAAAGTCCACTTCCACTTCCCATCCTTTCCTTATAAAGAAAAGGATAGGAAGGGAAAGAGGACTAAATTAGGCCTCCGGGACGCATACTCATCAGACGAAACGCGGAATTGCTTCCACTTGACGCCTGTCTTCTGTGAGGTCGTGGTATTTCACCGGGCGAGCCGGGCCGATTCGTACGAAGATATTAAAGCGGACTCTACCACTGTTATTTTTGCATTTGCATTTATAATATTATTAAGAAGTAAGATTGAGCATAGCCATTTTTATTACAAGTTCAATTTTTTGAATAACTATAGGTCTTGTCGGAAACTATTCGCTAAAATATCTGAATCCTAAATTATAATAGAAATTTAATTTTGGAAATCTTTCTCTTAAATTGATTGTATTTTAACAGACTCTTAAAACATATTTACACCATTCCCGAGATTAAGTCGACTACGTAACCGCTAAGCGCATTTGCCGTGCATATGAACGGGCAGTTTGCCTTTACCATGTCAATATTGCAGTGGCTGGTAGAGCGTAACCTAACCATATTGCCGGAAATAACACGTGTCTGTTCAACACGCAGCTGGCCAGTATACGATGTTTCTCTGTACAACTGTGATATGAGTAACATAGGGATCATTTTAAAGTAGTCGATGTGCGGTTTCAAAATTCATTTGCATTTCGAATATTGTATCGATTTTCAAATAGATTTCATTTCTTTTAACGTAGGTTTCTGAAAACACAATGTATGTATAAAACATATCGTCATCCTTGTCATTATCTATGACAAAACATAGATAAATATATGTTTTAAACGTAGAATTAGATTTACAGCTTAAAGTTATTGTCTCCGTTTATGTTTAAATAAAAATTTTTGTTCGTCCTAATATTTATATTGACGCACGCACATGTTTACAATTAAACTTATATAAAATGAAGATTATAATGAGGTATAAAAAGAGACAATTGAATTATTATGTGTGAACTGATATAAAAACACGGCTAAACACTCACGTATTTACGTCCGGTGGCGGCACCGACTAGTTCCGAGCCCATCGGGGGCCCTTCATCAGGATGACTGGTACTGGTATTATTTCGCGGATGCGGCCCGTCGCTCACTCACTACACTATTATGTGTGAATCATTTTTCTCGATATCCAAATCATATTTAATCTTTCTTTAATCTTTGATTAAAAAGATACGAATAAACACATCCATTCAAATGTCAGAGTTCGTAGTACCTTATTACATAATGTATTTTATTTGTACTTGTATAAGTAAAAGCTTGCAATATTGTAGACTGAATATTAACAATCCTCTAGTGTAAATGAAACTGCCTTCACCCTACTTTCATACGGAAGTGGGAAAACTTTGCAGAAAGTAGAAGTTAAAATTGAATTTTATTAAAGCAAGTCCCGGCTTAACTTCTTTCTATTCAAAGATATTTTTTTGCATGCTTATATTATTTGTTGTAAAGAAAATTAATTTTCTTTAAATTATCGTAGCAATAGTTGCTACTATTTATACTTTACTTAATGTAATTATTAACTTTCTTATTGAAGACTGCTAAAAAAATCTAAAGAAAAATACCTTAAAAAAATGCAAACCATGTCTGTAAAGAAAATATAAAAAAGTTGTATTAACTTAAATTTTCACACAGTCTATTAATGCATCATTATTTATCTCACCGAGCCCCTCGGTGGAGACAAATAGTTGGCTCGAGGGGATAGTCAACAACGCTGGCCAAGTGCGGGTTGGTTGATTTCACATATATCTTTGAATTTCAAATTTGAAATTTGTCAGATATGTGCAGGTTGCATCACGATGTTTTCCTTCACCGTAAGAATTTCGGATAGATATATGTATGTATGTAAACCGGAAATCGAAAAACACATTGGTACATGGCGGGATTCTATCCCAGGACCTGCAGATTGCAAAACAAGTGCTTGACCACTGAGCCACCGACGCTCAAAATGTATTTATCAGTATTTCATTATTTTTAATGACCCCATATTGATAAGCGTTGTCCTTTAAGCCTTTAAAGCAACATAACTTACACCCGCTGGCACATTTCTTACGTCTCTTCCACATTAATATCTGAATACTAGTGGATTTGGGTACTTGCTTATATATATGTTCAAGTTAAAAAAAATGTTAGCAAAATATTTTTCATATTTAATATGTGGTAGCAACTGTGAACACTTAATAAAGTACGAGACTTCCGTACACAACGCTCTTGACCGGAAGACGAGCACTTAGAGGTTGAACATGAAAGTTTACGACTGTAAAAATTTAGGAATGTTATTTATATTTATGAGCGAGTTTTGAACAAGTTTTATAACAATAAATTTTAACTTAATGATATAAATGTGAAAGTTTTTTAAGAACGTTTATGGATAATTTGACGTTTGATTTGCATTCGAGACTTGTTAACATATTTAATTACGGTAAGAACATTACATACATTTACACGCTTAGTTGTATGATTTATGTCGATTTCCAAACAACAATATAAACAATACAAGATGTAATATATTTAAGAGGAAAAATTGCATATGTAATTTGTAATTAGTAGTAATGTAGGTAAGTTTTTAAATTCAATTTTCATACGTTCTGTTTATGCGCGTAAAATTCCGTATAAAGCTTGAAAAAACTCCGTCACTTGGTTAGCTTTAAAGCAAAGTTGAAAAACAAACTTTGCAAAAAACCAACAGAGTTTGAAAGTGGAAAGCGGGCAAACTGAGTTGAAATTCAGTGTTAACAAGGAAAAGTTGAACAAACTCTACTGATCATCTCTCAAATGAATGCAATTTCTTTGACAGAATTACGCGACGGAAAACTATTTTCATATTCATAAACTAAATGAATCTTGCAACAATTTTATTAAAATACTAGCTATCGCCAGCGACTCCGTCCGCGCGTAATTAAAAAAACATAATTATTAGCCTATGTGTTCTTCCAGACTATGTTCTACGTCTATGCGTATTTATGTTTCAGCGAGATGCATCCAGCCATTTATATGGGAAAAAGAAAAAGGCTGTTTTTATGGTTTTCCCGGCAATTGTTCGATTTTTTTTAAACCTTCCCTAGACCTCCACGAACATTTCAAGATCAAGATAAGATAAATCCGTTCAGCCGTTCTCCAGTTGTAGCGAGATTAACGAACAGCAATTGATTTTTATATATATGTATTATAAGAATTTATTATATAATATATAAATCAAATATATTAGTATTGTTATTTAATTAACAAGTAAACAGTCTATTCATATCATCGTATTATATGGTTGGCAAATACAATAAATCTCCACAGTCATTTCGCAATAACCACACGTGATTGGATTCAGACAGCCTTATAGCGGAATTAGTATCGGCGGTCTTCCGTCTATTTGGGTCAGACCTCGCAGACAAAGGTTTAATATTTGCTCAGACAACGCTGCTGGCAGCTCGGATCGCCCATTGTTTATGTGTCTAAATTGCGAAACAATTGGCTGCTGGGGAAAAGAAATTTAAAATGAAGAAATAAGAAGTTGTACTATGTAAAATTAACCTTTGAGATTTACACTTTTATTAAAAAAAATTGAGTCATCACCACTGCTTATATATCTCCCTTCAACGTTTACAGGTCGTTATTGCATCTTACAACAGCGTTATTGAAGGGGTCCCAATTTTGTACCCATTGATCGTCAATGCCATAGGCATTGTAAGCCCAGCAGTGCAATTACCTGTGTTTTTTTATAATGAACACTATCATTAGTTCAAGGTCAGCAGCCTTCGAAATGTTTTCTTTGGTTTTTCAAGTTTGCTGTTAATGCTTTTTGTGTAGTATATAGATATATATAACATAGCTATATTTGCGATTAAAGATTTATAACTTTACTTTCTACAATGAGAATTTATTCGACATTTCTATGTTAATAAATTCTTTGCTTCAGCTCACGTGCTAGGAAATTGAACGCTTTCATCCGTAAACTCACGTCACTATTGCGCTGTGTGAGACCTGACAACGTCATGTCACTGGGATTTCACTCCGCGGGATTTGTTTTTACGACGATGAAATCCTTCCGAAAATGTAACTTTTTAGGTCTATTGCAATAGCAGAAATGTATCATATAGACGTCTTAAATATAAATTAATTTCGACATGTCTTACACCTTCTTAAAATTATTTACCGAATAAGATGTATACGACCAGACAGGTGACATGGATTTTTCGAAGGAGGCGCATAGGAAGGCGAAACATTATCCTTGCGTCCTCTACTCAGTCGATGCATCTGCGTAACATGTCTATAAGCTCTGCATATGGGCAACGGTTTCTTTCGCGATTTCAGGTGGCTGTTTTAATAATTGTTACAATACAGGAAAATCTAGACCGTCGGTGGCTCAGGTGTCAAGCACTTGACTTGCAATCTGCTGGTCCAATGTGTTTTCGATTTACATATGTACATTTATCCGACGTTCTTACGGTGAAGGAAAACATTGTGATGGCACCAGCACATATTTGAGAAGAAATTCAAAGATATGTGTGAAGTCAACAAACCCGCACTGGGCCAGCGTGATTGACTATGGCCTAATCACTCTTAACTTAGGGTAAGCTCCGAGCCCCTCAGCGGGGATGTATAGTAGTATAGTGAGCTGATGATGATGGGAGTCTTACTCTTGGGAGAAATAGTATGTCATTTTGTATGTTAAAATAAATGAACTTTATATGCTAATTCATCAGATGCATGCAAATACATCGAAAACAGAATGTATTAGCTTCACTAAACATTTTAGCATTTACGTACTGTTCAAGCATTATGTAAATACTGAAATATTTAACTGGATGCAAATTCTATTCTCCTGTAGATACTGTTAAATGGTAATTATTTAGATATAGTCTAATTATTGTAAAAGTATGGAATGACTGAGTGAAAGAGGATATTCGTAGGATACGACGGCTGATAGAGATGTATGGAGGACATTATAATAAACTGATATAAAAACGGCTAAACCCTCACGTATATTCGTCCGGAGGTGACATCGACTAGTTCGAGCCCATCGGGGGCCCATCACTGAGCGTGAGCGACGGGCCGCGTCAGCGAAATAATACCAGTTCCACTCACCACCAGTACATGAGTGTTTAGCCGTTTTTATATCAGTTTATGTATGGAGGAGTAGTACATACTGTGCCGATCATCAATAGGCGTAAGGGCAGGTTGATGATGATGATAATGATGATGATTGTCTGAATGAATTTACTAATAATTAACATTTAAAAATATAGTGCATCATTTGAAAAGTCTTATCTTAGAATTATGCTACACCTAGAGTCCACAATTAGCAATAAAGGGATGTCCTAAGTGTAGGTTTCGCGTACTAAATTTACAATAAGACAAACCATTCAATTACTAACTGCAGATCAAGACGTAATGTTAGATGGAAAGATATGGAATATAGTTAATAATGCATCGTAAGAGTTATGTTCAAACAAGTTCAGAGCAAAAACTGGTCAGAATATCCATCCTCGCTACAAATAAAGTAATTTAAAATCTCAAGAACGCTTCCACTATTTGTCCCACATAAAGTTAGAAAATAGCACCATAATGGTATTATTAAATGTGCAGTACTATTCTGACATTACAACTATAATTCTTTAGAATGTCTTTTGTTTTCTCTTATTGCGTAGTGCGATATTAAATATCATTGAAGTAAAATAAAATCTAAACTTATAACATTTATTTATTAAATTGTAAAGCCATTTTAATATTATAATAAATATTTATCAAGTTGAGAGCATCGGTGGCTCAGGGGTCAAGCACTTGTCCTGGGTTCGAATCCCGCCATGTACCAATGTGTTTTTTGATATCCGATTTACATATGTACATTTATCCGACGTTCTTACGGTGAAGGGAAACATCGTGATGCAACCTACACATATCTGCAAATAAATTCAGCGTGGTTGACTATGGCCTAGTCACCCCTAGGTTAGGGTAGGCTCCGAGCCCCTCGGTAGGGACGTATATATGTATAGTGAGCTGATGATGACTTATCAAGTTATTTATCATTTTAATTGGATCAATGATTAATCTAAAAAAATCACACTCTATTTAGTATTTAAGGACAAATCAATATTTTATCATAAAGTACTAAGATTAAACGAACATCCTTTACATATTATTTTGTATTGCACTGCATTGAATGTCTGTTACAGTTGACAACTAATTACCTTCGTCCCCGAATACATGAACACTAGCGTTCTGACGCTGGGCTTGTGTAGTTGTTGAAAGAACTGGGGCATTGCAGTTAATTAATATATGTTCGGTAGAAGCTTGAAGTTTTTTTAATAAACCTTTTCTGTTGACGAAAGCATTGTATAGTTTTTTTCGGCATGAAAAAACAAACTGAAAAATAAGAATTAAAGCACATATAAAATTAAACTTATATTTGTCTTATTCTATCATTTGTAATAAAAAAATAAAAAAAGTTTGTTTTTCGTCATCTCTCTCAAGCCTTTAGTTAAATAGGAAAAGTCATATAAGTTACATCTTTTTAAAAATGTAGTATAAATAAAAAAACGAAACATAGCAGATGAAATTTATATTTTAAAAATGTAACTAAATAAAAAAAACTCGTTAACTGTTCTTATGATGAAATAAGGCTGAATATGAATCCGATCACAAAGGCCCTGTCAGTTTGAGAGGGAAAACAAAAGGCATTCAATTTGTGCCATTTACTTACCTCAGAGAACGAAGGCCTTTAATTTTAAAGAGTTTTCAAGATTCCCGTTTCCTCATTTATTCTTATTACTTTAATGAATTTCACGAATTTACCTTCTATTTAAAATAATTCATCGTTTAAAATTAAAATCGGAATAAATTTTAATTAAAGCAATTTCACTTTTTTCTTTAACATAAGAAAAAAATCTTTTCCTTTCGGACACTACACAGTATGTTCTACTTTTCTACACATTTTCAGCATTTTATGGGCCTAGCACGATTATTTGTGACAAGAACCATCGTATCGTCATCGACAAAATTTGTACAGTAATAGGGGCCTACCCCTATTACTGTACAAATTTTTTACCTAGTAAAGTACACAAAGACGTCCTCTATTTTTGACATAATTGATGATGATGATGCGAAGGCACTTGTCGCAAACATTCGTTCTAGGTGCACTGAATCCACTCCCGTCTTACGCATATTCTCTTTTATAGAATCTATCCATATTTTTTCTGTCTTTCTCTACCTTTGCAGATATTATGATGGTAAAGTAATAATTCAAAGGATGATTAAATTTGCGTTAACTTACAAAACGATGTATATTTTTGGGATCAGAAATTACAAAGATAAACTGACGATGACAAACAATTCCATCGATAGCGCCATCAATTGATTAATTGCGGTTCTTCGAAGAGTTCTATCGCCAGTTTATAAAGTTGGACAAATACTGATGGAACTTTTGACAAATATTTTATTATAATAAAAAATTGTAACTAATAGTGTTTATTTTAGATTATTTTGTTATATGACCACACAGTGTTTAAAAGATTTTGCGTAATTGTAGAAAAAGTGGTATTTTTTTAGTGAATGTGTTTTCATGCATATTCCGCAGATATTTCCTATGAATAAAATCTGCAGATGTTACGAAGTTTCAATCGTTTATAAATGAAAATAATTTTTTGGACTACAGCTACGTACAAGCACAGATAACTTATAATATTTGTCATATTTAGGTGATTTTTAGTTATTATTAGCCGACATTAGCCGTTCTAATAAACATCCATGCATATAAATGTTCGCATTTATAAAATTAGTAAGAAGTAACATTATCTCAGGCGAATCATTAATAATTCATACATTTTAGATAAATATGTTTACTATTCATCGTCGTAAAAAAAAGGATCGTATATTGATATTAAATTTCAAATTTAGATGTGCTCTTTGTACTAAGCCAACGCTTTGTTGAAAACTCTCTCGTATCTGAGGTGAATATTAACTTCTTACCTTTTGCGAAGTTAATATAAGTAAATAGATTCAAAACTACTTTTTTCGATAGTGAAATTGAATTAACATTGCGTTGCCTAACTTTACATTTTTTTAATTTTTTCATTTTAAAAGTACTGCCGTATGGACAGATACCTGGAAAAGCATTTGTTATATTTGCAAGTTTTTTTAACGCACGATAAAAAAGCGTGCGTGTGAATGTGGACTTATTGTTGTCGTAAACAATAGAATAAAGATCGTCCTTTTGAATTATAGATTTTTTTTATATTATTACCAGAAACACATTAATTACGTAATGTTTTCTTAAATAAGGACGATTCCATATAGACGTAAATAATGAAAGATTCTTCGCATTAAAAAGCTCTTAATCTTCTCAACAGAATGTATTCTGTTAGCATAGATTTTTATAAAGGCGCCCTACTTTTACCTTACTTTTATTAATTAAAGTTGCTGAGAATGTAAACATTTTATCGCAGGTTAATAATGCTAAAAGTAACTAACGTTTATTTATGACTTTTATCTGGCGGTAACAATAAAATACATCTTTCAAAATGAAATAATACAGAGGCTACCAGACCCTTACTCATTTCGTTAAAAAGCTTGTTAAGTAGTCAATGTGTTATTCCAGATAGTGTACTACATCTACCAATACGTACCAAAAGTATACCAAATTTAATCTAGTTCTAGAGATATCTTGTAACAAAATTCCATTTTTTTTATATCATAAGATGGCAAACGAGCGAGCAGCCTGAAATCGCAGAAATAGCGAAGTGACCGTTGCCCAAAGACCTATGCAATTGCATATGCGTTGCCTACCTTTAATCGATGAAGGAGAGGATGCACAGAAAGAAAACATTTTCCCTTCTCATGCATCCTCTCATCCGGAAAGTCCACTTCCACTTCCCATCCTTTCCTTATAAGAAAAAGGCTGGGAAGGGAAAGAGGACTAAATTAGGCCTCCGGGCCGCACACTCATCAGACGAAATGCGGAATTACTTCACTTTACGTCTGTCTTCTGTATGGTCGTGGTATTTCACCGGGCGAGCCGAGCCAATTCGTGCGAAGATGTTAAAGCGGGCTCTTCCACTGTTAACATCTTCGCACAACCATCCATCCATACATCCAAAGATTCGCATTTTTAATATAAGTAAGTTTTCTTGTTTGTTCTAACTTTTGACACATTAATTGTGTGAGTCTTGTATGTATTATCTTCCCCTGAAACGTACGAATATTTTACGCCACACTTTCATTAAATCAAATTACAAAAGCTTTACGTTACGTATTATGTTTATGCCATTGTGGTGGAATATAAATTCCAAGCTAAAAGAGCTGTCCACTAGCGAAAACTTTTTAATTTGTGCCATTAATTCACGTCGGAGCGGAGAAGTGATCATTTAAAAGAATGTCCTTTTCACGATTCGTTCCATGTTTCAAATTGCACTTTATTTTTACGACTTGTTCTGGGTTAAAAAAATACCCATATTACTAATATTATAAATGCGAATGTTTGGATGAATAAATAGATGGATGTTTGTTTGAAGTATCTTGAGAACGGCTGAACGGATCTTGATGAAATTTTGTATACATATAGAACTGGAAGAACACATAGGTGATGTTTTTTTTTAATCCGCGCAGACAGAGTCGCGGGTGACAGCTAGTGTTTTATAATTTCAAACCAATACTTTTATGATTTTGTAAGTTATTCCAATTCAAATACTGTATAATTAAAGCAATATGCATAGTACAAGTAAGCTCGCGAATACCAAGATGTTGGTTCAAAATCTTTTTTAAAAATAATGACCACAAATCATTATTTGACGGCTTATTAATCGAGTCTCCGATATATTTCAAAGAATGACAACATTATTAACAACATTGTTCACATAAATATTTTCATAAACGTTTTCGCAATTTATTAATTTAAACTAATTTCTCCAAGTAAGTTTTCCTAGCCGCATATGCGTTGAGTTATGTGGTTTTATAGTACGAATTAGTTTTTGTAATTATAAAGTTTAGAGTATACGTAGTATTAAACCAATTAAAAGCAGCACGAAACTTCACATCACCTTTTTGTAATCACAACACGATTTTGTTATAGATACACTTTCGAGTGAACACAAATCTCGCATTTGAAAATAAGCATAAAAATTTTACCACATTTGCATACAAAGAGTTTCCAGTCACCTCATATTTTATGTTGGAAGCAATTTTATTCAGCAAATTTTAACGTAAAAGGAAAAAGATTCGTTATCTGTTAATCAGCAATTTGTGTATATTTACAATGTACCCACACCAAACTTATAATGATACGAAATATTTGTTTAGTATCTATGTCTCTTATAACAAGCTTTATTTAGTTTCACTGTCCCCATTTTTTCATCAAATATTGGTCACGTTTTCTGATAAGTCGTAATTTTGCATACATTTGTAAATCGTTTGACAATGCAATATGGTAACACAGAGCTAACCTGATGATGGAGCTGAAACGTAGCCGTAGGGACTTCGTAATCAAAAGATACAACCTCATCAAGTTTGCGTTTATCTTAATCGTCTTGAGATAGAGTTTGTTTTTTGAATGTTGATGAAAACTTTTTAAGCACTAAAGTATATAATTAAATTTGAAAAAAACATTTTACTACATATTGTATTAAATCCAAGAGATATAAAAAATGAAGCATTGATCAACAAGCCAGCAATCATTGAGCTTATAAGCAAGCATGGCTTGAGCCCTCTCCACATTACCCTCTTCATAATATAATGAAGCGAATTTCATCTTGACTGAATTCACTTGATTCGAATCCTTGGAATTATTTTTATTACTCATTTTTGACTTCATCTAAAAATAGTAATTCTATATCGGATAATTATTTATGTAAAAATATATTATTTTATGAAAGAAGAACAAAAGTCTGAGTTCGTTCACATTTTAGACATCGTATGTTTTTATATTTCGTAATTTAATCAAATCTATTAATTGTATATTTATTTCAGTTTTAATATTATTTGTTTGTAACAGTTAAACAATGAAAAATAAGTTACAATTTTAACAAAGTATTACACGAAGTAAAGTCCTTTCGGCAAAGCTGATAAAATTTTAAAACGTTCCAAATCAAACAACTTTTCACCAAGTTTATTCCGACTTCAAACTCTTACTCGAATAAATAAAAAAGTAGGTTCCCGTAGCATTTTAGACGATAGCGCACATGAAATGTTTGATTTTCTACATGTTTTCTAAGTGTTAATGTAATTCCTAGTTCTAAATTTTATATAGAAAAGTACAGAAACTAAATTTCATTGCCTGACCGATTTGCAATAATTTAAACTCTCATATTTCATTAAGAAAAAACCTATTCATAATGCACATATTAAATAACTAAGGTCGTCAATGCATTTTTTAAATAAAAGTTTAGGTTATAAAGCTGCGAAAAATTCTTGTTACCTTGTTAGTAATGTAGGAACATGGAATCAACCCCAAGTGTGCAGTGCGCAGTGAACCATTCTCTCTGGCCGGGTCGGGGTACATCAGTCGTCGCTCGACTGTGGAGAGCACTCGACCTTCCTAAAGCCACCGACGTCTGACGTATACGTATACTACGATAGTTTACAAAAACACACGGCGATGTGAAGTGATTTTAGTGTCGTGAAGTGTTGAAAAGTGAAAGCAATGATTAAAGAAACTTATCAAGGATTATTATTAAGTTTTGTTTCTATTTCTTTTTGCTGTCAACTAACTGAAACTATGGCGAAGAGCGCAAGTAGGTACATAGGTAAGATAAAATTATATCATCAATAATCATTTTTATTTATGTAAAAATTAACATAATAAATATATTATATCAAAAGTGTATTGTAAAATTTACTTGCACGTATAAACCTAAATTTACACATCTAAACATTGAATTTAAATTTCATACGCTATCAGTGCATTACAAACATTATGGAAATTATTAACATTTTATTTTTTTACATTTAAATTCAATTATTTGAAACGTAAATGAAATAAATTGGTTCATTTCATATTTAACAAAAATTATATTATAATAAAATAAAAACTTTATTTATGATATGATATGATTACGATTTCCATAAAATAAAATAAAGTTTTCCCATTTAAACAGAACATTTTAAATTTTAAAATTTATTGTTATTGTCATCCACTTTTCAGACTTTTTAATTTCGGAACGTTAACAAAGTAAAAATACAATTTCAGGACTTTTAACAAGTAGGTTAAAGTTGAAATTTGTTTAAACAACCGCATACTTTAATAATTTATTGCAACAAGTTTGAACACCGAGTCATTGGCGGTGTGAAAATGGCCGCGTACCCATTGCCGCCGTTTGGTTTGCATCGCTATCCATCATTTTGACGACGTATCCTTTGTGATACTATCCATAAAACTTTAATTAAGTGTAAATATGATATAGTCGTCGTATGAAATATAATTTATTTTACCTTAAAGTGTTGAAAGAACGATAAATTACAAAGTCCAGTTGTTTATACTTCCGTGATAAATTATTTTGCGACGAATTTTAATGGCTAGAAGCTACATTATATTATACTTCTTGGATTTTATTACTATAAATCTTCATATGATATTAAATTCAACTACCAGGACGTAGCATAGAAATGTAGATGGAATCATCATGAATAGATACGGCGTAGGAGTTATCGTTTGAAGTTATGCGTAGAATACACAACATTACGAAAGAAGTTTGATAGCTATAAAAATAATGTAAGTGAAAAATTCTTTACCGTAAACCTTTGTCAAGTACAAGTCCATAAAATTACGTAAATTTTCATTAAGTACTTTTTCTTATTACTACATAATGGAAACTACAGTTGACCAAGTAATAAAGAACACGTAATATTGCAATAAAGTCAAAAATAACTACATATAAAACATATAAATGTCCTACAGAAGGAGTATAATAGATTTTATTGAGGAAAAAATGTTTAGAATTTCTGCACACCTGAGATCCTATTGTGATAATATGAAATCATGAGTCGCGCACTCGATAAAGCTATGCCTTGGATGTATTGGCACGAACATAATTTAAAATAGATAAGAAAATCCATCCAGTCATCTTGAGTTACGACCTAAATATTTATCTGCGAGTTTAAGCTTCTGTAACGAGATTTAATATTTTGGACAAAACATTTATTAACAAAAGAAATCTTTCAATAGGTTATTTAGTTAAAATGTGATTTAATATAGAAGTCTACGTTTATATTTTACGTGGAAAAATATGCATTAAAAGTAAATTTTATGCAAATGTTAAAATAAAATCTTCGTAACATTACTATAGTAGCAAATTCCACTTTAAAACTAACAGTTTTCATTGTCAAAACACATATTTTAAACTAATTATTTCTGTTAATCCAAAAAAATATACAGATGACAAAATGTTTGTTAGCATATGTTTGGGCAAACGCTCAAGTAATCCGAATTCAGATAGATTCGTCTACGAAATTCCAATACATAATCCTAAATGTTACTAAAAGCGTGTGTCGAATGTCGATGAATTGCGAATATATCTTTAAACAAGCTTGTATTCTGTTTGAGACAGACGTTTGCTGTATTTTGTGGTAACAGTTTCCAAATACAGTTTAAATGTTCAAATTCAATTGAGAAATGTAAACTACGTACGACTAAATCCTAAGTAAATAGGATAAAAGATTAGAAAAAGACACTATTACTCTAACCTAATTCCGCCGGGATCGTCCTACCTAGTTGCGCATTTTAAATAAAGAACAAACCTTTAATTACGTTAAAAAGAAACTAAACGGATCAGTGATAAAGAGATTGATATCTTCTTACTTTTAAACATTATTAATTAGAATCCTTTGGCGCGAATGACGTGCTTTCGTTACGAAGTTCAGTATCAGAATGAATAGTGAGGGGACACAAACGTCGACATTTTAGTAGGGCTAGTGTTGGGTCAATACACTGTCACGTTTTTGGATTTTCTTCCTAACATTGCAAAAGATAAATTGTTAGCAATACGAAACTTTTTACATGAATTATATTTTATCAGCAACCATTTGCGTTTTTATATGTACGGAACATGATTTTTTTTTCATATTGCATACAGACACTTAAATCTTACTAATAATATGGACGGATGTTTGTTTAAAGGTATATCTAGAGCGGCTGAACGGATCTCGATGAAATTTGGCATACATATAGAAAATAATGCCGAAAAACACATAGTCATTTTTATATAAGTTTATTAAGTAGCCTAAGTGCCCCCGATGGGCTCGAAACTAGTCGGACGATTATACGTGACTGTTTATCCGTTTTTATACAAGTTTATTATAATGTCTAACGAAAGTTTGTATAATTTACATAGGCTACTTGTTTTTTTTTAATTCCGCGCGGAAGGAGTCGCGGGCGACAGCTAGTTTTATTATATGTTAATACTATTATAATTATATTATTAATAAGACTATAAGCTAAGGTGAGCAAGGAATAGATGATTCACCTTCGCGTTAATGTGTCTAAATCGAAGTTCAAGCCTTTTGTAAACTTTAATTACTGTTGTGTTCCCAGGTGGGTTACAACTTATAGCGATGTAAATTACATCGAAGTAGCTTCCAAGTCAATTTAATGTGAACTTATTAATAGAGTTTGCGGGAACTCCTAGAAGCTTAGTATGTTAGCTTATAACTGCGTGCACGTGAAACTATTGAGAAGTTCCGCTTTCGGGTCCGGGCGCAAGTGCTACAAATCTTTGGCTTGTCTCCTGCAGTGTGCTCATAATTTCCTGAAGAACCAGAGTTATATTAGACAATGATGTCCGAAAGCGTTCAAATATGGTACATCTTATTACTTATTTAAATTATATATTAAACTAGCTGTCGCCCGCGACTCCGTCTGCGTGTTTGTCTAAAAGAAAAAAAAAAACCTTAACATTTAGGGGGATGAAAACCTATGCTCAAACTCAATGTGCTCACAAAATTTCATGAGAATCGGTCAAGCCGTTTCGGAGGAGTATGGGAACGAAAATTGTGACACGAGAATTTTATACATAAGATTACTTAGTACCTATGTTTTCAACTCTTGCAGATAATGTGAATGTGAAGCTTGTTTATGTAATACTACGCAAGGGAAGAATCTTAATGTGCCACGTGGTCACTCAGTGATATCTGTAACCACTCGTGTGTCTGTCATATTTATGACAATATTCAATTCGATTCAGATAAAATTAATAAATATTACACATATTATATAACAGATATGATTGCAGTCGATAAGCAAATGAATCGTAAACTTTTATTGATGTCTCTTGTTAATAAATATAAAGATTTAATTTCAACTCACAATTGCTATTAAACGGACATACAATTCTTATTAACCAACGTTACGGAACGAATTTTCATTTTAACAAAAACGTGACATATATTTAATATGAATCGTGATACTTAATTCATTTTAAATAAATAAAAACTGTCTGTTGCTTTGTTTTCACGTATTAATTATTCTTATTGCAGGTAAATAAATAAATAAAAATATAATACTATGGCAAGCAAAAATAACGAAATTTTATCTTTTTTTAAACTGTTATTATATGTCTCGTTCGACGTCCCAAGTCTATTTTGGAATATTACCAATTGATTATATTGTCTGAACCTTAGCTATATTTTTAAGACTTCAATGAGCAAATCTTTATTTCACAGTTATTGAAATATTTATCATTCATCATCATCATCAGCTCACTATATATACCCACGAAGGGGCTCGGAGCCTACCCTAAGTTAATGGTGATTAGGCCATAGTCAACAACGCTGGCCCAATGTTTGGGTTGGTTGACTTCACACATATCTTTGAATTTCTTCACAGATATGTGATTTTCTTCACCTTAAGAACTTCGGATAAATGTACATATGTAAATCGGAAATCGAAAAACACATTGGTACATGATGGGATTCGAACCCAGGACCTGCAGTTTACAAGTCAAGTGCTTCACCCCTGAGCCACCGACGCTCTCTTTCTATTTATAATTAAAATATAGTTTTTAATTATACTTATTTGAAGTGATGTTTTATCTAAATGGCTCGCCATTGAGCTGGGCGCAGTTATCTGCACACTGACAAGCTGTTGGCCTTTCGCCCGAGTTAGTTTAACAGCTTTATAATCTTCGCAATCCTTATTTTAAAACATACCAATATTATAAAAGAAAAAAAAATATTGTGGTTTACAAAAGTCGAATTATCTGTAATGATTTTGATTTTCAATAGCTCAATTGAAATATTTGTACTAGAGGAACACGGTTCATTATTTGTTTAAAGCTATTCTAAAGTAGATATATGTATATGAAAAACATATTTTTTATTCTAGCGCAATGTAATCGGTTTTAATACAACGTTTAACATTCAAGACGATTAAGCGTTTCAAGACAACGTTAAGAATTACTTTATGGTTTATCTCTGTTCCATTTGAATAAGTTGTTATTTTTTCACAATATTATAAATATGAATGTTTGGATGCATGGATGGATAAATGTTTGTTAGAAGGTATCTCCAGACCAGCATGGGTTTCGTTTAAATTTGACATAGATGTAAAATCTAGTCAGGATAAATACATAGGTTGAATGAAGTTTTTTTTTTCAATTCCGGGCAGACGGAGTTGTGGGCGATAGCTTGTATAGAATAAATAATACAAAAAAGTATAATAAGAAGTACTACAATTGTTTTGAATTTCTATCGTACTTTATCAAACTGAAATCCCACGGCTCTCTCAAACTTTAGCTACAAACTCCATTCTGTTTATATTGGAAACGACATCTTGTTCTTGTGAATTTTCATTGGAATTATTAAATTTACATAGTCCTGTTTATTTCAATAGCTACGAAGACGATGAGTTTTATTAGAAATGTCTATTCATGTTATAAAGAAACAAATTATTTAAATTAATTTATTTATGCGGTGCATAGTTCTTCTTGGAAGTGAATCATTGAAAGTGTCTTAAGATTTTTACATGCCGTTAAATATACATAAAAATGCCGCATTAAAAAATGTAACTAAAATTGACAAGCGTATACACGTAAAATTGTTGCTTAAGATATCACAATTTCAAAACAAATTTTCTTTTAAAAATGAGTGAAAGAAAGTTTCTAGATAAAAAAGTTCTATCACATACAAGTCAAAGTTGTTCTTATATATTATGTTACAACTAGCTGTCGCCTGCGACTCCGGCCGCGCGGAATTATAAAAAAACTTAGTAGCCTGTGTTCTTCCAGACTATGATCTATGTCTGTCAAACTTCATCAAGATCTTCTGGAGTTGAAGGAGTTCTGGAGATACCTTCAAACATCCATCCATCCAAGCATTCGCATTTATAATATTAATAAGAAGTAAGATGAATACTTTTTATATATGAACCTGCTACTATTATTCTAAACAAATACTGAATAAGTATTTACCTGTATTAATACAGTAGATATGGAGTTACTAAAAGTTACGCTCAATTTCACAAGTGAATAGTACTATTACCATGGGATAAGCCCTTAACGCCAGCAATGCGAAGGAAGGCTACAGTAATAAGGGCGATATTACAAAGGTACCTTTGATATTCCTTTGTCAGCGTTCAAATATATTCGCTAGTTTTTATATTGACCGCATTTATATGAACAAAGGACTGAGATGTCGTTTCTTGATTTTGAAAAAAAAAATAACTTAGTTAGTTATTATATACAAAAAATTTAGATATAAAAGGCGAACAACTAAGATGTTTTTTATCTAGCTAACAAGATAGAAAGTGTAGTCGTAAATAATTATCTTACTAATATTATAAATGCGAATGTTTGGATGTTTGTTTGAATGTACCTCTCTCTGTATCTCCTGTACGTATGAACCGATTCTGCTGAAATTTGGCATAGATGTAGAACATAGTCTGCCACGGAGAAGTTTTTTTTTTTATTTTGCGAGGCCGAAGTTGCGGGCGACAGCTAGTGCTAAATTAAATTACATGTTTAAAGAAAATATTTCATTAAAAGATAACGGATGCTGACTTTTATTTCCTTGGATTGTAAACAAAATAGCTCCAATGGTCTACTTTAAAATATTTTGGTTATATGCCAATGAAAAGTGTTTCTATGTCAGTATGTAGATACCAATATTATCCGGAATTTTAGATATATTTTGCAAGAATTCCAATCGAAAGATTGAAATAAAAATGTTAAAAAAGTACAATAGAAAATATTTTCGATAGATTAGTATATACTAATCGTAGAACTAGGCTGCAGCTTTTTAAATAGCAATCACAAACTCGACCTCACACAAGACCCAACAACCATTTCCAATACCGAAACTCTAGCACAAAAAGTTATTGTCATCCTTGTCACTCTACTTGAGAAATCTGAGATAGCAATATCAGTATGGATTTCACATTTTGTTTTTTAAATTTAAAAAGGCAATAAATATTCAATTCAGCCAGTTCGAACATCTAACTCGATATCCCATGTAGTTAGTGTCAAGTAACATTTGTGACAAATGGCCGCATATGGCGACCAAATGCTGTCACTAAATACGGAGTGTGAATCATAATAAATGTGTTACTGATCGATTAACTGTGGGTTTCTAAGATTAAAATCTGTATTTAAAACATATTGTTATCTTTTTTTAAGTATTATATAGAGATTTTAGTCTCAGTAACCAACGGTAAGGCAATATTATGTTAGTTTCACAAGGCAGAACAGTAAAAAGTGCCGTACTGCTATTATTCGTACGGACATACTTTTACGAGTATTACAGTACTTACGCCTTATTTTTTAAACACACGTATAGAGTGTCAGCCATTTTATATATTCTGTAATTCCTTAACCCAAAACGTTATTTAGTCTATATTCAATAACACTTTTGTTTATTTAAAATAACAACATTAATAATTTGTATTACGGTCCAAAAGATTATTTAAATATTTGATTCTCAAATATAAAATAGAAGTATTCAACTTAACTAATATCTGACTGCATTTCGTTATCGTAAATTAAAACTATTGTAATTTCTCGTCTGAATGACGGCCATGTTTTTCTGACATTCGGAGAATGTAAAAGACAATGTAACAGCGGTGTTTTTGAAAAAGTTGTTGTTTACAATTCTAAAAGAAATATATGAGTTAAAGAAGACTATGTTTTATTTGAAAAAGTATTCACCGGCTGTGACTCCCACAAGAGTTACATATTTAATAATCGACAATACTATTAAAAATTATTCATTTATTTTTAATTAAAACATTGCACATTAACCCGAATCTTGACCGCTGCTAATGGAATTAAGACTATGAAAGTATCATAATATCAAACATAAAAGCTCATGCCAAATTACAAAATGTAAGTTAAATTAAAATAATAATTACGCTTGTAGACCCTTGATTGAAATCGCTTAAAAAAATAAAGAGAAAATAAAATCGCTTAACTTATACATCACAAAACTTTATTGTTTATTACTTTCAAAAACATTAAAAATATGGGTTTTTGTAATTCTAAGACATCGGATGCTCAATATTTTTTAATTACATATGTGTCAAAATATTTAGCACTATTTCTTACGTAATTAATTTTATGTAATCTAGTTATCCTACAGTATGATTTATGTTGGTTAACGAACTTTAATAAAGTTTTCTTAAAAACTTAAATTTTTAACTTATTTTTTTCCGGCTTTTGGTTTTCCGGTTTTTGATTCATATCGTTAAATACATTCATTTTATATCAAATTAGTTTAATAAAGGTTACAAAATACAAAAGCAATAATTTAAATTTTATAAAATACAAATTTCTTTTCTGTATTTCATTTCTTTCGTTATTCGGTAATTTCACTAGCCGAAATGGCAATGGGGTCAACATCTGTTACGTCTGTCCAAGTGAACTTTGGTTTGAAAAATGGATTTAGACGACTTAACCTTTAACCATTCTATTTAAGTACCTATTAAACGTTCCAATTAATATTTATTAAAAAAAACTTTTTTCCTACACATTCGAGCACATCTAAGTTTTAAATCTAAGTATCGTTTATGAAAAATAATTCAACTTAAAATAGTCTTTACTTAATCAATAATTAAAGCTGAAAATACTAGTCATACTTTCAGATCTTTCTGTCTCCTTTTCTAGTTCTGTGTTATAACATTAGATTTCCACTGCCCTAAAACTTATAGAAAACATATCATCATCTCGATCTGTCTAGTTAAAAAAGAGAGGTAGCAATATACTCAAGGTTAGGTGTTTAAACAGCGGAAAAAATATGTCAAGCAACAAAAATCTAAACATTTTAAAATGCATTACATATAGAGAAAGTAAGCTATCGGATATAAATTCTTGCATATATCTTTGGGATAGGTCGTATACATATCTGAAAAGCTCGTCCGTGAGGTAATCTGAAAACTTTAGGTGTAGAGCGTCGGAGATATAACGCCATACATATTTCATTGAGGCAAGTGATGTCATGGCTCGTTGCTAATGTATTCAGAGTAAGGAAATGTAACTTTGCTTTTAACAACGAATACGGTTTGAAGTTGAAATCAAACTAAACCGGCACATATTTATTTTTAGTTACAAGAAATAAAAGCTTATATAAATATGTTTAGGTTGGTAGTGGGTGACATTTATATAAAATGCAGTAAACAATAAAATTGCATATATTTCTTTTAAATATATATTTTTGTTCACTTACTTATATGTCTTGTACCAATCTAATTAAGCTTTAAGCTTGTGCTAGGCTATGATTATAGTCGAACAGTGGGACTCGAACCCTCAACCGCGTGATCGGATGTTCTTGCTCTTAACCATTGGGCTACTAACTCTTTAAAAATGTCCGTGTCTTTCGCTAATATTATCCCTGCAGGTGAGATTTAAACGTACTCTATGGCGTTTTGGTTTGATTAAAATTAATTCAATATTATTTCTACAGCAAAAAATAAGCTTTTAAATTTTGTAGTTTTGAAAACTTTAAATTAATTTTAAAGTAAAAATTAAATTACTTAACCTTTCTATTGACATTAAACAGAGCGTAAGTTCATTAAAATTTACTCTCTTATCGTTAAGTATAGTAACTAGCTGTATTAGTTTAAAGAACAGCTCAGCTGCCGTCGAAACGAGCTTTTGAACAAGCTCCACTTTACGTTGGTATAGACGCGGTTTTACGTGTGTTAATAAACTAAAGTCTAACTTAACTCCAAATACTTTTAAAAGTATGTTTTGGTCTGTAGCTTACAAAGCAATTAATATATGTAATCTGCGGTATTTGTTTTGCATAATAGGCCTAAAAGCTTTAATTGCGGAAATAAATTTTTATTTTTAAACATATTATAGTTAGAATCATTTGGCGCGAATGACGTGCTCTCGTTACAAAGTCCAGTGTTAGAATGAATAGTGAGGGGACATAAACGTCGACATTTTAGTAAGGCTAGTGTTGGGTAAATACATTGCCACATTTTCGGATTTCTTCCTAATAATATAAATTCTTAGTATTGTATTAAAAGAGAGTCCTATAAACATCAAATTGCTATATTTTAAGCTTATACAATTTATAAATGATAACCTTGGTTAATGTAGATAAACGTTGAAAATAAATAAAATGCAAGGATAGATAATGGTCATGCTATAGAGTGAACCTTTCGCCCGCGGCGGAAACTAGTTGAGGGGCCGCCACGGTAACACGTAGTGTGATATTTCTACGTTCTGCAGCATTTCTATTATTTTATAACAGTTTATTTTATATCGTAAAACAAAATGAAGAAAAATAGACATTATTATGGTTCTAAAAGGACTAGCTTTAAAAGTTATAATACAAAATGGATGACAATACTTAGGTTTTACAAAATATAATTAAGTTATCACCTTTTGTTTACTTAAAAAGATAGTTTGTGTCTGATCTGAAAAATAAATGAGTTATGATAATCATCATTATCCTCAGCTCACTATACTTCCCCACCGAGGGGCTCGGAGCCTACCCTAAGTTAAGGGTGATTAGGCCATAGTCAACCACGCTGGCCAACTACGGGTTGGTTGACTTCACACATATCTTTGAATTACTTCTCAGATATGTGCAGGTTGCATTACAATGTTTTCCTTCACCGTAAGAACGTCGGATAAATGTACATATGTAAATCGGAAATCGAAAAACACATTGGTACATGGCGGGATTCGAACCCAGGACCTGCAGATTGCAAGTCAAGTGCTTGACCACTGAGCCACCGACACTCTATAGTTATGATAATATGTAATACTAATTTACTTATAGATATTTTTTTATAAATCTAAAAAAACTAATCTGCGCATTACTGTTTCTACAAAATATACAGCTACGATGGTCTACGACGTAGCACTTGTAGCATGTTATATTTCTCTATATTTCTTCCTCTCTAAATTCTTTGATCTACAATTGATATATGCATTTAAAATACAAATATAACATATATTTTAGATGACGCACCGCAAAGTATTTTTAGTATTAAACTTGCTTGAAGTAAACTGGAAACACAATTTGAATTAACTGCAGAGGCAGCTTTTAACTCAATTTTTACTTGACGTCGGTCGACTTAAAGACCTTTTTAAACCTTCTTTTATTTCTTCTTACTTTATTTGTATCTTTTCTGCTATCTTACAAGATTTAACTCTGATGATTGTCTTCAATTTGTTTTTATTACATTTAACTGTCACAAACTAAACTGTATATATACATTTTTAGAGATTAAATATGTGTAACTTTGTTTACGTAATAACTTGTGCAGAATACGTAAATAGTGTAGAAAAACAACAAACCTGACTTACTTCTCGATTATGAAAACATAAACCTCTTATTAGCTAATAAAAAAGAACTGAAAAATATCCTAAATATTTTCATGTTATCATGTTATTAGTTTTAAACAATTTCAATGGTAAAAATGAAAAAGTCTCATCATCGTTGAAAATCCATTAGCGATAACGTAAAAATTGTTTTTTACATTCGCATAAAATTTAAATATTGTACCACATAATTACAAGCAACACGTTTCTACTTCGAAATACGCTCGTAATAACTGAAACTGTTTCTTATCTTCACTTAGTACAAGTATTTACAGTAGTATATTTCATTAATTTTCGTTATGTAATAATCAAAACATAGTATACAAAGTAAATAAAATTAAATGCCCTAGAGTTGATTAACTGCTTAAGCAATCCCTTAAAATCAATTTAAAAAAGGTAACACTAAATTTATTTTGCAGTATAAGGTACAAAACGAGCAAGGGGTCACCTATATTCGCCATAATAGCGAATCGACTGCTGCTCATAGATATCCACATTTGCCGATATGTGAATCTTTAATCGACAGAGGGGAGAAAGCGCAGAAAGAGGCTCTTTCTCCTTCCAATGCCTCCCCTCCTCCGCAAAATCTACCTTGACTTCCAAATGTCTAATAAGAAAATAATGAAAAAGAGAAGAGGGCTAAAATTAAGCCTTCGGCACACAAACTCGCAGGAAACGCACAAATTTTACTCCAGTCTTCTGTGTGTCCTTTAGCGACTTTTTTTTGTGGCAGTAAAATATTATGAATCTGTTCATCGACCACTAAGTACAAATATAATATAAAAGTACATACGTAGCAATAAAACAAGTCAATTCAATTTAAAACCAACATTTTGTATATCAAATTTTATACTCGATTAACATTTTAAATTGGCCTGTCCTCGTTAATCAACAACGAAAGTTGATCAACAATATGATTTAATTCTTTTTTACCTGAAAAAAAAAAGAGAGAAGAGATTGAAATATCTATGGTATCTATGGATTTTCATAAAGTTTATAAACCATATAACTTGACAAAGTTTAAACTTTTATATTCATTATTAAAATTATTATTTTATAGTTATAGTTTTTCTTTATCTATTTAAATTTGGACCTAGTTGATCTAAAATATCAACTAGACTATCATTTTGCATCGTTAACGAGTAATATACAGCTGCAACACAATACAAAACTCAACTGGAATACGAACGTTCAAGTAACCTTACAAAAGCTCACGAATATGTTGACTCGTTATTTGGTTTGTATTGAATCACACAATACTTACAATGACCATTGTTACCTATACGTCGATGAGTCTTTAAATTTCATTTTCAATCGCATTTTCCTTAATATTTATACTTTGATTTGTAACTTATTAAGTATTATAGTATAATTTAATTTTTCACCAGTCTATTCGGCCTTTGACATTTTTTTGCTAAACTAGCTCTCACCAGCGACTTCGTCTGAGTGTTATGATCTTCCAAACTATATTCTATAGCACTGCTAAAGTTCCCTAGTGCTAAAGGAGATACCTTGCAACAAAAATCCATTCATCCATCTAAACATTCGCATTTATAATATTAGTAAGAAATATGATAGCATCTTGACATAACCAAAAAAATATTTACTTCTGACACTCAAACTAACTTACTTATTCCTGTTAGCCTACTAGTAGACTTTATAATTATAAGACGAGTTACGTCTAGTCTCAATTTATGGTAAAAATAAAGCTCCTTACATGTAGAAAAATAATATTTACGACGCAACGCTCTTTAAGGTTGTAATAATATAATAGTTTTTTCTGCGGTGGACCACTGGGAGGTTGCATCGTAAATGTTATCGACGTTCGCAGATGGGCGGTCTCATTAGCTATAAAACAGTTGCTATAATTAAAAAGAAATATTTTTACTTTTTATATAAACTTAAGCAAAAGGATTTTTGTTGTGATTCCTACATTAACATTTTACCTTTCAGATATAATATATTTGTTGTCAATTAAGTCTTATTTTGCTTAAAATTGTTCACCTTTAAGGTAATTAATACGTGCAGGAACAATTAAAACTGATTCATGATAAAAGAATGTTTAACAACAGATTCTCCTTAATTAAGATGCTAGTCTAAAATGTACATTCTTAAGAAAGAACACAATTATGTAAATTTGGAAACGTACAACGAGAAAGGAAATAAATTAAGCTTATGTTTTGAAAAGAAGAAAGATTTACTTTTGTAAGCTCCCCGATGTTCAATGAATCATGTTTTTTTGTTATAAAAAGAAATACCTTACGGAAAGTGAATGGAGTTCTGTTAGAATTGGGTCATATTTAGTGAAGGGTCACGTACCAAAAATCTAAAATAGTTGCAACGCTAACTGATGTTCGCAATTTAAAAAAAAATATGTGGTTTTTGGTCATATATTTTAACATACTTTCACTTATGTAAGAAAACGGAATTTAAGATATTAAGAAGCTGAACTAAAATTGAGAGCGTCGGTGGCTTAGGGGTTTAAGGACTTGACTTGTAATCTGCAGGTCCTGGGTTCGAAGTCCGTTATGTACCAATGTGTTTTTCTATTGTCATATGTACATTTGTCCGCCGTTTTTACGTTAAAGGAAAACATCGTGATACAACCTGCACATATCTGAGAAGTTATTCAAAGATATATGTGAAGTCAACCAACCCGCACTGGGCTAGCGTTGACTATGGCGTAGTCACCCCTAACTTAGGGTAGGCTCCGAGCCCCTCAGTGGGGACGTATAGTGAGCTGATGAACTAAAATGTATGTTTAGAATTTTATTATTTAAGCCTACATTTTACATATAGTTACAAGTTACGTTTTATGTTCTTAGCAAATTCGAACAAATAGGTTACACGGCTGTTTAACAATGTGCAGCGTTGGTTCGTTTACTGCCACCGCTAAAGTTGTAACTTGTGAACATTTGGTAACTTGTAATTTAACCTACTGCCATACTCTAAGAACATTTAACGAACAAAGTTTTAACTGGGAATCTTAATTATATCATGGTAATTAAAATAATAACTCAATATTTAAATATAATAATTTAATCAAAAAAATGCTTATATCTCAAACAGCTATATCTGCTAAATACTATACTGGCTTACCCATCTACGGATGATACCAGGATGGTGTTTAAGTTGACTGTCATATGTTTAAGAAATAATGTAGATGATTATATTACTAGCTGTCGCACGCGATTCCGTCTGCGCGCCATTAAGAAAAAACTTAATAAGCAGCCTATGTGCTCTTCCAAACTATGACCTTCATCTACAGATCCGTCAACCGTTCTGGAGATACGTTCAAAAAAACGTTCGCATTTATAATATTAGTAAGATTAATTAGTAGACTTATGGAGTTGCATGGTCGCATTGCCACAAAGTTCCTTTACTTACTAAATAAAATAAAAAATTTATCTGCAAAATTATAACAAAATATTGAACTGTGACATAAAATAGTAAAAAATAAAATGGGACGCTCCCAAATATTACTATCCATTTAGTATCTGATCCATAAAGTTAAAAGGTTTATCGGAGGTTGAGTATAAATACATTATATTTGACCTTTATGCATCGGATAATAGAGTTGAGCGAATCACAAACCACATGTATCGGGTCAAGGGTGCATGATAATAGCAAACGATCAAGGTTTCAGCATATCGCGCCAAAGTTAAGTCGAAATAGAAAACAGCTTATCGCCCACGCAATTGAACTATACTTGTTTATTTTAAAAAAATATAATTGAATTTTAAACCGTAGTAGAGTTTGAGAATTTTTAATTTTACATGTCGTAGGATATTTAAAACTTATAAAATAACTAGCTATCGCCGTGACTCCGTCTGCGCGTAATTTATAAATTTTACTTAATAAGACTATGTGATATTTCATCGAGATCCATGCCGCCGTTCTCGAGATAACTTCAAACAAACATCCATCCATTTGTTCATCATCTATTCATCCATCTAAACATTCGCATTTACATAAAAGAAACGTGAAAAGATTTATAAGAGAAAAAAGTTCTTGTTATTTGTCGCTAGGATTCTTACCATGTAATAAATTAAATCTAATTATTTCTCGGTATTTAACCCTTGCGTCGCTTATGTTTTAACGTTAATAGAATTTTCTACCCTTACTAGGATATTCTAGATTACATCCCATTTTAATTAAAATTCGTCGGCCATTCTAAAACATACATCTCGATTAACTTTTATAGAATAATGTAAAATATGTAAGTTTTTTATATTTACACTAACTTAATAAACTAAAAAACAATCCATTTACTCTAATCTTGACTCAATCCCACCTGATCTAAACTATTAGAGAGTTCAAGGTCACTTTCCCAATAAAGTAAAGTGCACGACTCAATTGATATATTGAAGCTGGGAATAAAAGTAAACACATGTGTATTTATTCGGATTGATTGATACAGTAGAGGAATTCCTATGCTTGTACAAAAAACTAGCTGTCACCCCCAACTCCGTCCGGAAAAAATTGTATTTAATTTTAAAAAATAATAGTCTGTGTTCCACATCTATGCCAAATTTCTGCGAAACCCATGTTAGTCATTCTGGATATACCTTCTAAAAAATCCATCCAATCATACATACAAACATTCGCTTTAATAATATTACTAACATACACATTTTTTCCTCATATATTATAGATATTTACAAACATTATAGTCCAGGAGTCATGATTTTTGCACAGTGTATTGACTTGAAGCTAATTTTGTTATATACTTATCTCATTATTTTAATTTGGTTATTAAATCCTGGCATTTTCCGTAATAAACGTTGCACTTTAAAAATAAATAGGATACTCTGTGTTACCGTTTTTATTAGAGCTTACTACTTAATCACTTTTAAGTTTAAAAAGTAGAAGTGAAATTTAAATAATTAGTATGAACGCACTCGTATACCTATTTCTACCTATTAGGCTATATAACATCAATAAATACAGTATTACAAAGTAATATGTGTAAGAGCGTCTGTGGCTCGGGGGTCAACCACTTGACTTGTAATCTGCAGGTCTTGGGTTCGAATCCCGCGATGTACCAATGTGTTTTTCGATTTACATATGTTCATTTATCCGACGTTCTTACGGTGGAGAAAATCATCGTGATGCAATCTGCACATATCTGCAAAGAAATTCAAAGATATGTGTGAAGTCAACCAACCCGCACTTGGCCAGCGTGGTTGACTATAGCATAATCACCCCTAACTTAGCGTAGGCTCCGAGCCCCTCGGTGGGGACGTATAGTGAGCCGATGATGATGATGATGTGTACTCTTATGATATATAACTTTATTCCTATTTTCTATTTATTATAGTTTGCACATACTGTGTGTGATTATTCCAAACAAATATTGTTTCAACAGAAATACGATTTGAGTATTGTTTGAATAATAAATATCTCTTTGTTATATTTAAAATGAAAACATACGGGTTGTTGCTTTTTATTTATAATTTATAAATGGATTTTAGATTAATACATTTTTTACACACCACTATGATATATATAAAATTTCAACGTCACGAAACATGACGTGACGTCAATATCATTTGCTACTTTAATGGAAAATAATAATAGAAAATACACAAAATCTGTTTCTCTTTCACAAATATCTTTGTACGTTAACAAAAGGTGTATAGAAAAAGATAAAAAAGCGACAGTCGCAACGGCGCTTCGTATTCTAAATGAAGAACTTATTTCATTTTCATTTCACTAACGATGATTGATGTTATAAATGTGAACACTTATAGAGTATTAACAAAATGGAAACCATTACTGTGAGATTTTTTAACAGTGGTAGAGCCCGCTTTAACATCTTCGCACGAATTGGCCCGGCTTGCCCGGTGAAATACCACGATCACACAGAAGACAAGCGTGAAGTGGAAGCAATTCCGCGTTTCGTTTGATGAGTGTGCGTCCCGGAGGCCTAATTTAGTCCTCTTTCCCTTCCCACCCGTTTTCTTATAAGGAAAAGATGGAAAGTGAAAGTGGACTTTCCGGAGGTTGTGCATTCTCTCCTACGTCGAGTAAAGGTAGGCAACGCATATGCAATTGCGTATGTCTATGGGCAACGGTCACTTCGCTATTTCAGCGATTTCAGGTGGTAGCTCGCTCGTTTGCCATCTTATGATATAAATTTAAAAAAAAGATTCCACTGTGGAAAAGCTTGTATGAAACATATAACCATCTCTATTATTCTTTTTGGTAAAAGCAGAGACAACTATATGTAAGGAACGGAATCATATTACATGACTAATGATAATTTACGTCTCTTAATTTTATTGAAATAGACAGAAAGAGTAACAGACATGTATGATCTAATTTTTGGAGTTTCCGAAAATTACCTAAAAAGTTTGCTACAATTTTTTTTATAAAAATCCTGTTCTAAAAATATCTTTCTTATTTTTAAACAACGTCCGTGTAATTATCTCTAATTTGAATCAGTTTAATTAAAGCTAGAGCTTTAAAAGGAAGTTTAGAAAAAAAAAATCTTTTGTACGTTCGAAATTCAAAATGTCTTTAGGTTGCTCCGAACCAGCTTTGTTTGTAAATATACGTTTTAAATCAATTTTTAAGTTACAAAAAAAAACGCCTGTAATAAAATAACCATCAAAAGTGCATGAAACATATGAAAAAATTACCTCACTTTGTATCAATGGAGTAAAGTCTTAAAATATAAAATTTTCTTATGCTTGTACCAATTCCTTATTAAATAAATGATCTCGGAGAACATTTAAAATTTGTTAACGCTTTAACGAATTTCTCAGACACGCTAGCGAAGTTTGTTTAAACAAAATTCATCGTACATTTAACGAAGCAGATATGCGATAAGATCAAGTGTTATCGAAGCTCTAAGTCTAATGTTCCATATACAGTTTTAAAATATTCCTTCATATAAAATTGTCGAATATTTTGTTCCGCTTTCTAAAACATATTGTAATTCATAAAAAGAAATAATATAAGAACAATCTCACACTAGATCGACATTATGACATGAAAAAAGCAAATCTTTCTCTTCCGAGCGGCCTTTGTATTTTTTTTTTCGATCGCCGCTTAGTTATTTTTCGTACCAGCCAGAAATAAATCGTACATTCGAATTTAGGTTGCTAATAAAAACGTCACAAATTGAAATTTCAATGAAAACCGACCTAAGTTTTGTTTTAACATTTTCATTCTTGGCTGAAATTCAAACGTGGGGTTAGGGTCAACACAGAACGGTTTTATTGAGACTTGGCAATTTAATCTAAGCTCCGACCTAGAAACTATTTTTTCAAATGAAAACCTCTGACTACAGAATAAACAGTGGTCGACAATTTCAAGGCAATTTCATAAAGCCTATACTACTTTGTTTTAGCGAAGTTTCAACAAATTTAAAATAGTTATTATTGTTCTTATCGTGTTCCGTTTTTTTTAAATACACATTTGCCTATGAGTTCTTCCTATGTTCTGCATCTGTGGCAAATTTCGTCAAGATCCATGCAACATGCAAGATCAGGAAATACCTCCTAAACAAACCACTCCTACAAACACTTATCCATCTATCTAAACATTTATATTATAATATTAGCAAGATTGCTAAAATAAAATAATTTTTATGTTTGTTATACTATTGAAAACTCCTTGTCCTAAGAGGAAAATAATAATTTTTCAATGTCGACTATAATTGTGTTGAAAGGATACTTCTCTTACAGAAACTTAAATGAATACATTTCTATTAGATAGTAGAGTGTTATTTTATAAAGAATATATCTGAAAATACTTGAAAAATCTTTAAAGCAACGACAAATGGACTATTTGACAAAGTCAAAGGAATAAAAACCAAAGTGAAATTTATTTTCACCGTAAAAACATTTGCAATCTGAGCATGATGAAACGTTTAAAGTAAAAAAGTATAATTACGAACTTTTCTTAAGTACAATTATGAACACTCTCATTTGTTACTCGAATTTCTTACGCAATGGATTTACTGAAGTTCACTTATTAAATAAACTAAAGAGTAATTAATAAGTTGACGAAAGAAATTTAATATATTTACTTGAATTTTATGTAGATGACTATTATTTGACTGCTTACGGAATTAAAATAAGCCTACGTGTTCTTCTAGACTATGTTCTACATCTTTACCAAATTTTATTCGAGATCCGTTGAGCCGCTTTCGAGATACCTTCTAACAAACATACAAACATTCATCCAGAAATTGTAGCTTCCGAGTAATGAAGGCTTTTTCAAATCAGCTTTGCTGCCTTTCCAATACTAACAGACAATCAAACAAATCTTTTCTCTTTATATAATTAGTTAAGATTGTATATGATACGTATTTTCTTTAATGAAATGGAAAATAAAATAATGATTCAACATTTTTCTCAGTACAAATTGAGGCTGCACGTCATTCTGTAATTACTTCAAAATAAAACTAAACACAACAACAGCATCTGTGTCTTTTCTATCTCTATTAATAACTAATTAATGCTAACATCTGGCTTAATTCTAGATAATTATTTCGTTAATTACATTAATTAATCAATCATGGTTCGTCAGTTATATGTCAGCTCGATCGTTCGATAGTTGTTAACCTCTATACGGATATCTAGTGTAAACTAACTTACCAATATTATAAATGCGAATGTTTGGATAGATGGATGGATGGATGTTTATTCTCTCACGTATCTCCAGGTATCTCCAGAGCGGCTGTATGGATCTAGCGAGATCCCTACAGTAATTTGGCATAGACTGAAAGAATACGTATGTTGCCAATTAGGTTTTTTTTTGTAAGTCGACGCGAAATATTATAACTTAAAGGTTATTTTTATATCAACTAGCATGACATGTTTATACATATTGTTAGGAAGAAAATCCGACAATGTGCTAGTGTACTAACACAACACTAGCCTTAGTCAAATGTCGACGTTTATGTCTCCTCACTATTCATTCTGACACTGGACTTTGTAACGAAAGCACGTCATTAGCGCCAAAGGATTCTAACTAATAATGTCTAAAAATACAAATGTCTAAGTTCTGAAATAACAAAGTATTTTTATTTGTTTGGTTCTAAATTAATTTATATATTAGGATCAATAGCAAAGGAAATTTATTACGGTCAGTCAAATTAATCTTAACTTCGGTAGAGAAACTAAAGGTTTTTTCAGAGCCGTAAAACTCAAGGTTAGTAAACTCCCGAATAAATTTGGATAGAATTAACACTGATTTTTTTTACATTCATATACATACGATTTCTTAAATGAACGGTCTACGTTAAAAAGCTTTAAATTTGTTATTACATACGCAATATTTTTATCAAAAATATTTGAGAAATAATTCAAAATCAGATTACTATTTACATAATTATTGAGTAAAAGCGAATTACATATTGCACTTAAGTCCACTCTTATATCATAAACTACTTGCTATCGCCCGCGACTCCGTCCGCGCGAAATTAAAAAAAAACCTAATAAGTAGCCTATGTGTTTTTCACTATGCGCTATATTTATACCAAATTTAATCGAGATCCGTTAAGCCGGTCTGAAGATATCTTCAAAAAAACATCCATCCATCCATCTAAACATTCGCATTAATAATATTAGTAAGAATTAAGATACTATGTGAGAGGGAACTAATAAAATCTGTTGTATACAGTACCAATATTCTTTAACACAATCAAGTATTCATGACGGGACCTTTGTCTCAAAAGGGATAATTCAATTTTATGTCTACACCGCTAGCACAAAGGCCGTCTTACAGTGACGTGTGTAGGTGTCAAATAGTAAAGAAGGTGGTCTAGGTCATTTATATTGTAACATACAGGCTTTTTTAAGTCTCGTAAAAATCTTAAAATAAAATAAATCACTAAATTGCACACCTTCACTTTTAAAATCTACATTCGTTAGTTCTTCTAAAATTGGTAGGCTTACTCAGTGCAATACCATGATGACATAGAAGACATGCGTGAAGTCGAAGCAACTCCGCGTTTCGTTTGATAAGTGTGGTGCCGTAGGGTCATTTAGTCCCTTTATCTTTTCCACCCTTTTCTTATGAGAAAAAGATGTGAAGGGGATGGAGATTTAACGGAGGAGGTGACGCATAGGAAGAACAAATATTTTCTTTCTTTGTGTTCCCTTTAGATGAAACAATAAAACGCATCTGCAATTGCGGATATCTATGAGTAGCGGTCACTTCACTATATCGGTAAATTCAGATTGCGGCTTGTTCGTTTGCCACCTCAAATATTTAAAAAAAACATACGGCTTTTAAACAGTCTCTGACCTAAAAATAAAGTTTAAAAAATTACAACTGTAAATCAAATGAAACAATCGCATATTTAAACAGATGGAATGACGTCTTATGTTTATAATGAACGTAAGTTCTGCACCACGTATGAAACCTTTATATGGAGAATATTACACGGCATTTCATATATAGTAATTAAAAACTTTTCCACGCATTGTATTCCTAGCACTTGGGATAGCGAATGACATTGTTATATGAAAGATGTATTTTTTTTTCTCTGTATAATGATGATTACATAACTAAGTAGATGTTAATATTACGAGATAATCTTAACTCTTACTAATATTATAAATGCGAATGTTTATATGGATGTTTGTTTAAAGGTATCTACAGAACAGCTGAACGGATCTCGATGAAATTTGGCATACATATAAAACATAGTCTGGAAGAAAAAATAGGGTACTATGATAAACTAAAATTATTTTATCATTTCCATTAAGTTACGTTAGAACACGTTTACTTGTTTTTGTTGTATAAAATTATTAATATTTACTTATAATTTATTAACTAACTTAGAACCTTATTTCAAAAGACATTTTTAACATTAATTTTTTTGCGTACATCCCCTAACTTCACTAAAATTAGGCAGCGCAAAATCAAGATTTCCATCATTTCCTCGCAACTTTATGTCTACCTCGTTACACTAATTTGGTAAATTTTAAAAATAAACCTCTCTAAGATTTTTATTATAGTAAAATTGATATATAAGTTGGCAAGAGCTGGATTAGAGTGGCCCAGGATCGTACTCAGTGACATGCCATGGGAGAGGCATATGTCCAGCAGTGGAAGAAAATAGGCTGATGATGATGATGAATCTTGATACAAAGAAATAATTGTAAAGCGGTGTTAAGAATTCTTGATAAAATTACACATAAAAATAAACACAATCTAAAATCTTTTAGTACTCAACAGGAAAATAATATCATAAGATTCAACCTTTACTTTATAACTCTTTTATTCTAAAGTATAAGTACCTATATTTAAATTCATCTCACGATTTAGGATTATTATTCAATAATTTCAATGTTTGAAAAATCTAATAAAATTATATTACAACTATTCAATAAATTATTGGAATAACACGAAATTTAATAATAGGCCTTTATCTATTCGGTTTAATCTTTCGCTATTGCGAGCGCTACTGGCGAATATGCTATAAACGAGGTTACCGATGCAAAAGCCCGAAAACACGTTTAAAATTTGTATCAGTAAAAAAATATCGAATATTTTTAATGTTCACTTTTATTCTTATATTGGTATTTTTGTAAAATGTTTTATGAATATTACTTAAATAGTGTCAGTTGTAAATTATGACTCTAACTAGCTGTCGCCCCCGACTCTATCCGTGCAGTAAAAAAAAACTTAAAAAGTAACCTATTTGTTCTTCCAGACTATCTTCTACGTCTATGCCAAATTTCAGCAAGATTCATTAAGCGGCTTCGGAGATACCTTCAAACAAACATCCATCCACCCATCTAAATATTCGCATTTATAATATTAGTAAGATTGTGTTGTGTGGATGGATGGATGTTTGTATAAAGGTATATCCAGAACGGCTGAACGGTATCTTAATCATATATGGCATAGATGTAAAACATACTCTGGAAGAACACATAGACTACTAATTATTGTTTTTTAATTTTGCGCGAACGGAGTCGCGAGCGTCAGCTAGTATGAAATAAAAATTAAAACTTACTGAAAACAAATACTTATTTTTGCATTTCCGTAAATTTATTTATGTAGTTAAACATTTCGTTGACACAGCGGACGAAATTCATAGTACGGGAGGCAGTCGTTTTTGGGTCATACGCTTTATTTATGCACGAAACATCTCCCATACTTTGGTTAATTATGACATTGTTGGCGGGGAATTCAATACCGAATCCATTAAAATTTTGATGAGGATTCAGCAATGCTGTATTGTCTACTAAATACATTTTGTGTTGGGTTTATTTGTTTTACCAATATTTGTTATATGAATGTTAATGTTTAACTTAAGGTTGGAATTTTGACATACATATGTAACATCTTAGATTCACTTACTCGTGATTGTAAGTATTAACGACTTTATCTTAAAAGTTTTTTTTTACTGTTTTTAAAAGTTAAGTGGAAATTCAAATGATCTATTATCGTAATATATACATAAAAGTCGTGTTAGTTACATCTATATGTATAAAAGAACGGCTTTACCGATATGGCTAAAAATTGTTGAGGATGTACCTTAGAGCCAGGAGACGGACATAGGATACTATTTATTCTTTTTTTTTAATTTTTTTTGTTGAATTTATGCCTTGAAAAGCCTTTTTTTAATTTAACTTACTAATATTATAAATGCGAATGTTTAGATGGATGTGATGTGGATGGATGGATGAGTGTTTGAAGATATCTCTAAAACGGCTGAAAAAATACATAGGCTACACTAATTAAGTTTTTTTAGATCCACGCGGACGGAGTTGCAGGCGACAGCTAGTTTTGGATAAAATATGATTAAGTTTATACTTAGGTTTTTACTTTCACTTAACCTTATAGTACAATAAAATTGTTAGAAAAACTTTAAAGAAAAAGTCTAATTCTTTATATATTGCAAATAATATTTGGGTTATAAATAATATTTAGGTTTTTACTATGACTAAATAATATTTGCAATATATCGCTAATGCATTTAGCAATTTGCAATCAAGCTTTTAGTCAGACGTGTATCAGAATCTTGCTAATTGAAGTTAACGATATTAGAGGCACTAATTTGATAAGCTGCCGCAGGAACGTTGTAGCAATCTATTCAGTATCAGTAACTGAGGCCATATTAATTTACCATTTAAACGGCTACGAATTCTCGTAGACATCTACGCAATAATTATTAACCAGCTACGAACGTAGACGATGTTGTTGGATTCCCACGACAAGTAATGGCCCGTTACACCTGTACTTGTGTTTTGTAGATAACCCGATTGTGAACAAATCTGCTTTGCTTTAATTTCTACTTCTTTGGTTATTTTATAAACTGGTTTTAGTATTGTTATCTACTGATTAAGTAATAATATCATTATGAAGAAACAAATATTACTAAGCAAGTCATTTTTATTTCTCTCTATTTGAATTTGTTAATTACGTATACGGAAATAAGAGAAAACATTTCCAGAATATAACGTATGAAGTTTGCCAACCCGTAATGGAACAGTACGGTAGAGAATTCAACGCTCTCTAGAGAAAAACTCTGCGCCTGGCATTCTGACGCTGTTAGGCTGTTACTTTATTGTGGCATATTTAATAGCTAATATAACTTGAATTACCGTCTATTATTTTATTATAGGATATATTTTAAAATGTCTTAAGGGCCTTACAAAAATCTGGAAAACCGAATTCGTCTCAATACGTATTTCCAAATGTACTGATCGTCCGAACGCGAAACATCTATTTCATTTAATTGCTATATAACTCTACATTAGTAGTATATTAACAAAAAAAATTAACAAATATATTCGTCTGGTGGCGGAGCGTCCGCGAAATAATACCAGTCCCGCTCACCCTGATGAGCTCGAAACTAATCGGTGCCGCCACCGGATGAATACACGTGAGTGTTTAGCCGTTTTTATATAAGTTTATTATAATGTCTCACGAAAGTTTGAATAATATATCGGAGATGTCTATGAGCAGCGGTCACTTCGCTATTTTAGCCAATTTAGATGGCCGTGTGCTCTTTAGCAACCTTTTAATCTAGTAATTTATTTTTAATCTAAGAGTGGGTCTCCATTCTCGTACCACCTACAATACAAAAATATTACTATCTCTCTCATTACCTAGTAAAGAATAGAGATAGCAATAAATATTCACATACGAGTTGGAAATTCACGGTAAAATCCCACAATTGCGAATTTCACATGCAGTACAAAGGTTAAACGAAACCAACGAGTAGTAGTTTATGACAACTGACCTACAAGATTAATAGTGTGGCCTATCCAATCTGAAAGTTGTGTCCAACGAGCCGTGTCATAATTAACTTAGCCCGGACAGACTGTGAATAAGTAAAACATGCCTGTAAAACTACAACGAAACGACTGTCGTTGGTTATAAAGTTTACTAAGTAACGCATCTGGATTTTACTACTGAGCTTGAAGGAAAGTCTTTTAAAATATAAATATTGCTATTTCATGTACAATACGAAAGGTTAAGAGCGTCGGTGGCTCAGTTGTCAAGCACTTGACTTGCAATCAGCAGGTCCTGGGTTCGAATTCCGCCATGTACCAATGTGTTTTTCGATTTCCGATTTACATATGTACATTTATCCGACGTTCTTACGGTGAAGGAAAACATCGTGATGCAACCTCCACATATCTGAGAAGAAATTCAAAGATATGTGTGAAGTCAACTAACCCGAACTTGGCCAGCGTGTTTGACTATAGCCCAATCACCCTTAACTTGGGGAAGGCCCCGAGTCCCTCGGTGGGGACGTACAGTGAGCTGATGTTGATGATGATTTTAAGTTCTATCACTAGAAATAGTGTTGTTTTAAAAAAATAAACAGTAATATAGATATTTTGGTATCAACTTCTAAATTGCAAATAAGTACTATAAAATCTCACTATTCTATCTATATTTTATTTCTGTGCATCCTCTCCTCCGTCGATTAAAGATAGGCAACGCATATTTTAACAGTGGTAGAGCCCGCTTTAACATCTTCGCACGAATCGGCCCGGCTCGCCCGGTGAAATACCACGACCACACAGAAGACAGGCGTGAAGTGGAAGCAATTCCGCGTTTCGTCTGATGAGTGTGCGTCCCGGAGGCCAAAATTAGTCCTCTTTCCCTTCCCACCCTTTTTCTTATAAGGAAAGGATGGGAAGTGGAAGTGGACTTTCCGGATGAGAGGATGCATGGAAAGGGAAAATATTTTCTTTCGGTGCATCCTCTTCTCCGTCGATTAAAGGTAGGCAACGCATATGCAATTGCGTATGTCTATGGGCAACGGTCACTTCGCTGTTTTAGCGATTTCAGGTGGCCGCTCGCTCGTTTGCCACCTTGTGATATAAAAAAAAAAAAAAAAAATATGCTATTGCGTATGTCTATGGGCAACGGTCACTTCGCTATTTCAGCGATTTCAGGTGGCCGCTCGCTCGTTTGCAACCTTATGATATAAAATAAAAACCAAGAGTTTTCTTTTTGTTTTCTTTTTGATAAATAATCTTGAAATACAAGCAAAATCAACAAAGTAGTTTATAGACTTAGTAGTATTGTTGAAAGCTTAGTTTTATTACTCGGAAAGTAACAAAAGTGTCGCTTAAATGACTCCGAAATCGGTTTATCAATAAATAAAACATAAAGTCACTTTCAACTGAAAACGTTTCTTGCCTTTTATGTAACTCAAATATAACAATAGAGAGGACGTAATTTCTTATATTATATACTAAAATTATATAATAAAAAAAAGCAAAGTAAAAAAAAAGATTTGTTTGTTTGCAATGACTAGGCTAAGAAACAATTGAACCAATTCTTTCACTGTTGGTAACCTACACTATCCCGGAGTAACATGGGTCATATTTATTATTGGATTTTTTTGATTCCTCATGGACGAAGTCGTGGCAACTACTCGATAATTTCTGTAAATTTTATTTTTAAGTTATTAAAATAAAAACAATTTTTATCGCCCTGAAAAAAAAAACCAAATCGATTACTAATAAAGAAATCCTTCGAACTATGGGTATCTCTTTTCTTTCAAAGCGAATAACTGAGACAATATAATGTTAATAAAATTAATACCAATACTTGACATACATTCAATACACGAACGCCATAGATTAACGTTTGACGTAATTATATATACGACTTTCGAACATCCATCTTAATATATATCAATAGAAATTTACTATCGCTTCCAATATCCCATTAATTTATACGACAGTGGTGTTAAGACACACAAGGGACGTTAGTGGTATATCCTTCCAAATCCCTTTTCTGCAGTTAATATTTTTTATACATAAATATAGATTAATGGGTTTACTTCTTTACGAGTATACGCACATTATAAATACAAAAAGACATTTTGGGTACCATACAACCGTAAACAATCTCTAGTTTAGACTTATTACATCAACGATATTGGTTGAATAACTTGGAAAAAGTCAGGCTTAAATACTGGCAGTTGTAAATATATTGTGGTCTAAAAATTGGTAGTCCGTACAAAAAAACAATAATTTCTTACCAATCTTCGACCTGTCTCTCATACCTGTATACTGTATTAACAGAAAAAAATGTATATGCTCAAAAAATTTGATTAATATAAGTAACTGAACGTGAAGTAGAATTTATAATCATAGACTAGCTTTCGCCTGCGGCTCCGTCCGCGCGGAATTAAATAAAACTATTAATCGCAACGTAAAGTTATAAAGCCTTCTTCTATAAATGGACTATCCAATAAAAAAAGATTTTTTCAAATCGGACCAGTAGTTCCCGAGATTGGCGCGTTTAAAACAAACAAACAAAATAATAAAAAAAACTCTTCCGCTTTATAATATTAATATAGATATTAATATCTAACTCAATTTATCGCCAAATATTTGACTAACTGATTGATTAATTTACATAAATGCAATGTATCACGTCGTAATGAACATACGCTGGAAAGCTTCATTATAATTAGGCAATTCTAAAACATTATATATTCGAGCTAAATTTGATGACCTCATAACTACGATTGTACAAACAATCGCTGTTGTATTTAATGATAATATTTTAATATAAAAACAAATTAATTAAGTGGGATTCCAGACTATGTTCTATATCTTTGTCAAATAAATCGAGACCTTTTCTTGACAATAACAAACAAAACTAAAAAAAGAATTAGCGATTTTTTTTCATTAATTCAGCCATTCACGCGCGTTATTGATTTATATTGTGAGTCATACTTCTGTTCTGAATAACGTTAATTAGACACTAAAGAAAACCTTAGTGTTAATTCAGTATAAGAAATAGAATAGCCGAGTTATAAAAAAAACAACAGTGTCAATTGTGAAACTAGAGCGCGTTAAAAATTAGGTGTAAGGTTGGACCTGACCCGACCTTATTAGATATTCATGAGTCCGCAACTGACCTTAACTCTCATACTTTGTCTTATAATTCAGAAGTTTAGGTATAAATAAATAACACTTGACAACCATTGAATTCGAGAAAATCTTGAACTTAGATACTCCGCAGATTTGTTAAATCTGGATAAGTCTGTAAAACGATTTTCAAAATATAAAACAAACATTTCAACTATTTTATACAATTACTTTTGCCCTTATATTTAACACTTTTTGGTATTTAAATGTTTTTTGACAACTTGAACTCAAAATACTAAACTTCTTGTTAGTTTAGGAATTAAAAAAAATGGGACCCACCTGCAAGCAAAACCTTTCGATCAAAATTTCTAAATCCGACGTTACGAGGTAACACACGTAAAAAAAATACAGACGAATTGATAACGTCCTTCTTTTTTGGAGTCGGCTAAAAAAGAAAAAAAATAAGAATATTGCAAGTAAAATTCTATTTTTTCTCAACTCTTAAATAACGATACTCATTTCTAATGCGTAAAAAGTTTTTATACTTAAATACATTTAATTTTCTATAATCATTGTATGTAATGGATAATTGTAGTAATTAAGAAATATTTGGTACAATATTTAAGCAACCCTAGTTAATTTTCATTAGTGATCAAAGGTTTAACTTGCCTCAAATAATTGCCATTATGCGGTGAACGGATCTCATTTTATTGCCTGGACATATGAACATATACTTAATTGCGTTTATATTTATTGAATAAATTAAACTGTAAATGTATAGAGAAAATTGACCGTTATTTAATTTGTTCCTATTGTTTATTTATTTTATTGTAATTATTTATCTGATGGATAAAGAAATAAAATACTAATCTGTTTAATAATAATAATTTAAAAATTTTCGCTATTATATTGCCATGACATTCTTGTACGAAGCCTTAAATATAATCATCTTACTAATATTATAAATGCGAAAGTTTAGATGGATGAATGGATGGTTGTTAGAAGGTCGTCAAAACGGCTACACGGATCTCGCTGAAATTTCGTGCAGATGTATAATACAGTCTGGAAGATACATAGGCTAAATATTAACTTCTTTTTTTAATTCGTGACAGAAACGCGGGTGACAATTAGTAATACATATCCAAAACCCCACTTCATATGTTCAATTACTACTGATGCTGTTTTCATACAGTAGTTAGATTTTAAACACGTAAAATATAAAATAGATTCATCATCATTGTAGTGTATGCATAAACGTGGTGTTGATTGTCTCGAGCGTACACGCCAAGTACATGCCGGAGGGAGAGGACGTCAGTCGATTTCAGACTTTTAGACCGACAACATTTGTCGGTACGTGAACGAGCCAAATATAACGCAACGAATGCTACAATCATCATCTTAATCAGCCCAAATTCTTCTACTGCTGGACGTAGGCCACCCCCATCGATTGCGACAATGCCCGGTCCTGTACCGCCCGCATCCAGTGCACTCCCGCAACCTTAACCAGAATAAACCTAAAATAGGTTATCTTTATAAAAAATTTAATGAATAATTAAAGTCCTATAATGTTTTTACAGCCAGCCAATAATAATCGTATCCACACTAAAAATAGATATAAAAATATCTAAAAATAAAGAAATGGACAAAGCCATTACAAAAAATTTATGTTTGTAACACGAGATGAGACACTTTTGTTTACGACCGTTTTAAGTATCGGTACGTCGCGTACCGAATTTCACTTTCCTCGCCATTTCAAAACAAAGGAATTCATAAAATATCTAGACTTGTTACTGTGGTCTAGAGATTCGTCTAGTGTAAATATTTTATTGTTTTTCGGGTTAATTTTATTTATTTTACAGCTACAAATTCTAAGCATGATATATCACAAAACACAAATCTTGAAGGATAAAATATTTCACACCAAAAGCGAAATGTCTGCTTTGAGTTTTTCATATTACATTTATTTAATATATTTTTCTTTATCAACGTTATCTTATATGTAAAAGTTCTCGTATCACAATTTTCGTTACCATACTCTTTGGAAACGATTTGACCGATTCTCATGAAATTTTGTATGAGCGTATTGAGTAGTATTGAGTAGGTTCGAGAATCGGCCAACATCTATTTTTAATCCCGCGCGGACGGAGTCGCGGGCGACAGCTAGTTTCATTATAATACTAAACGATTATAAATAGTCATAAACAATGTGTAACAAATTATCTAAATACTAGAAGAGAAATCAGAGAATTTCGCCAAAAATAATTCCGACGTGAGAAAATCGTTAACAATGCCAAAGTCGTCAACACAGCGGATTTGAATAAAGATTTTCGTGTCGAATTTAAATTTAACTGAAACAATTTAAACGTTCACAAATGAAGTTAAACTTTGGCCATTAACGTCGATTTGTAACGTTTGAATCGTTTTCAATTTTACAAATCGGTTTTAACATGAATTTTATCCTTGACCTGATTGTTATTGAAATTTCTAATTGAAATATAATACTTTAACTTAACTTTATAACATTTTTAATTGGCGTTGGTATGACCTACATATTCCACAGTAAAAGTTATTTAGTTTATAAGGAAAACAGATTAAAATCCAAGCTTTTGTGATATTTTTATTATGTAATCAAAATGTACGGAAATAACTAGAAGTTTATCCGCTTTAGAAAAAGCTCTTTAAACCAAATCCTAATATAATATAAAACAGCGTAAAAATTAATAAGGGCAGGGATCGGAACACTGTTAATATAATATTAAAATTATAACAAAGTATACATATCGTTAGTCTCGCCTACTAATATCCAAATGAAGCGTTGCATAAAGTTACACAACTCTGATTTCAAAAGTTGTTATGCGCAAAAGTTCACAAAGTACGCGACGACATCCGCAATAACAAAGCCACATTTACTTAGACGTAGTCAGGTGAGCGTGTTGTCCTATGCGCTTAACTGTTAGCTTTAATATTATTCAAACTTAGCTTCAATATTATTCAAACTTAATTAACATTTTGCTAATATTTTGCCAAAGTATTAAGTGTTTGTTGATTGAAAAGCATCTATCCTCATTGTTAGTCTTAATTAGCAAAAATCAAACGTGAATATTGACAGGGAAATGACGTAGTAAATGTTTATTCTATGAATGTATTTTTAGAATGTTTTAACAACAATTTAAGTATAAAACTGCGTTGCAAGCATTTGATATTCAGTAAAATTTACATGAGTAATCTGATTAATATTATAAATGCTGTGCCGTACACTACGGGTTCGGATTCCTCAGCACAACCATCCTTGAAGTACGCGTTGTGAGGGTTGACGTAATATTATATATAAAAGTGGCACTTACAACCTCGATGTCCCGTTCACCGCCTGCAGGTGCCTGGTCACTCTGTCGGTGCCAGTCGAGTCAAATAGGTCCTAATCGCCGATGCACCGCTTCCCGTAAGCGTGCTATAGACGCGTCGTTATCGGACCGAACGCGGAACTGTAAACTTAGCGACCCTGTACGCTAGACAAAACAACACTACTTCCGACGACTTTCGATGTTGAATTTCCACTCTTTTTGACTGGCGTCGACTCACTACTTCCGACCGTAGCGTTAGGGGTTTCCAATACTACCCGCTTGTGCAAAGAATAAAAATGAGTCGACCTACCTTCACTAAACCAGTAAAACCGCCAAATTTGAAAGTAGCAAAGCACATTGCTTATGTACCGAACAAATGCGAATTTGTTAGATGGATGGATAGATGTTTGTATTAAGATATCTCCATAACGGTTCAACGGATCTTTATGAAATTTGGCACATATGTAGTTTACAGTTTAGGAAAACATATAGGCTAATTATTAAGTTTTTAATTAATTCCGCGCGTACGGAGTTGCGGTCGTCAGCTAGTTATCTACATAAAACCCGACTAACTTGTACACGTATACTTCGGAGACAACCCACACCTTTGTCAGTCAGACAAAAGCTCAAATAGAAACTAAAACAACAGTATCCAGTATGCAAAGTTTATAGCAACAGCAGACTCCGCGGAGATACTTAAAGCGGTCATAAAGGTAAGTGACACGCCGCGTGTTTTGCTTTGAATAATTCAACTCGATCTGTCGCGGATATTAGACTGAGGCAAGAAAGCCCTTGAATATTTTAAATATAAAACATAAATGGCATTATAAAAAATTCTATTTTCCTAAATTGCACAAAATATATTTGAGAATATTGAAAATAATAGATTTATCCAATTACATTCCGTTTTACTATAACACGAATTAAAATAAATTTTATGTAAAATAAAGTTCGTAAACAATCAACGTTTTATGTTGCTCGTAAAAATCATTGTTTTATCATTGTTAAATATAAATAGCATTGAAAAATTAGTGTCTGTAAAACATTTGATATGTTTGCGATCAAAAAAACAGAAATATAAATATACAACACATTTTTCTATCTATGGTTAAAGTATTTGCTCTTTGTACAATTTAATTAGCAAACAAAAAAAATGAAACTTACCTACTGTTTCATACCTATTTCATAGCGTAGTACCAAAGTTTCTGGACACACCGGCAATGGGTTTATAGACACTTATTGTAAATTTGTATATCGTTCCTTGTTTATATAAATAAATAAATAAATAAAATAATGTAATGCACACCTTCCTACTAAGACCAAGTGTACATAAGACCTACGCGTTTAAAATCTGTCAAAAATTTATCAACACACGACTTCCACAGATACTAACACTGGAAAAATCGTAGTTGGTTAAAAATAATGATAAATTATTAAAGCTGGGAACACATATAAATATTGTCATTAATTAGACATAACATTACACCTGTTTAAGAACAATAACTAACATAAACAAACGTACACACAGTTGGTAAATAACATAAGCTGGTATCAAGTCTCATTACATATATCATCGTTATGTAACTAACACTGTAAGACCATACGTAAGCATAATAAACTTAATGGTTTAAACTTATTCTTGGAATATAACATTTTAATGAAGATAAAACTATGAATAGTAACATTTTTCTTTTAAAAAAATATAGTGACTTCTTGGATAATTTTATCAGTGATAGTAAAATGTTTTTTTTTTGACTGCCAGTTATAGACCAGTGTTAAGGCGCTACATAAATAGTAACACAAACTACAGGATTCGATTCCCGTTATGTATCAATGTTTATTCTATTTTCAAATTTATAATTTCAAATTTAGAATCTTTTTTATTTATAAAAACTTAATATATCATGAAAAAACCTTTTTCATAAATTGAAACAAATTGTGTGAATAGTTTTTCGACACATTTTGCGCCTGTGACCTAAATCTAACACTACGTACAAACTTATCCAACACTTTTGCACACTTAAGAATTTAGGGTTTCTCCTCTAACCGCAGTGGATGTATAATATATTCAGGCAGGCAAGCCAACGTGGATTTTTCGAGCCAAATCTGTCTGTGTCAGAATCAAAACCCCTCTTAAAATATTGACTACTTAAGATATCAAATAAAGGCTTTAGGTCTATTATATTTTTAGTGTCAAAGAATAGACATAAAGGTTACATTTTTATCCAAAGTTTTCATTTGAAAGGCTAACGAAAAAGATTTTTTTTGACATATACTTATGTCACATTTGTATAACATTAAATCGTGTATTACGTTAGATATTATATACATGAAATCTTACTAATTTTATAAAAGTGAATGTTTTGATGGATGGATGGATGTTTGTTAGAAGGTATCTCCACAATGGCTGCATAGACCTCGCTGAAATTTGGCATAGATGTAGAACATAGCCTGGAAGAACACATAGGCTACTAAATAAGTTTTTTCTTATATTTCGCACGGACGGAGTCGCGGGCGGCAGCTAGTTATAATACAATTTAATAATGTACATTATGAAATCATGTATCACAGTGCCATAAAAATTATTAAAAAATGGCAGTAGTGACTAAATGTTAAAGATAAATCTATATTTTACATCTGTGTTTTACATGATATGTACACACTGTTATTTTGTTCATGGCTAGTGCACTCCTAGTCCAAAGATACAGGCCCAGTCTAGTTCGAGGTCTGCAAGATACTTCAATGTATATTATTCTAATGTGTTTTTGTGAAATAAATTTATTCTTATTCTTATATGTTGCAAAACAAATATTAAAAGTTTCTAAGAATTTCGTTCTGGATTTATGAATAGAATATTTCACAACAACGAATAATGAAAATGCCCAATAAATATTCAAAAATATACAAGAAGAGGACCACAGCAAGTGCGCTGACTGTATGAAAGAGGGAAAGTTTAATATTTGGAAGTCGTCCAAACCCCTAGCCGCCACTTATCCACGTTGTGTAACGTGAATTGTTTTGTTATTAAGCGAAAAAGTTAAACAAAATAGACACGAAAATAAATATTTTCACTTTGGATAATATTCTCGATAAGAACAGACAGAAATGTCAATGTCGAATTTTAATATTAACTTGAGTTTTAACTTACGAATAATCAATAACGAAATTCCGCACTCAGAATTAAATCTAAAATAAGGGACTTCTTAAATTTAATTAAGGCAGTAAGACTAACAGTAACTAACAATTCGTGCCAAATTTGCTGTATAAAAATATGGATAATTCCTTTCAAGACTATTATATAATATAATACGCATACATAAGCACACACGGGCGCATTCATCAACACAAACACTATTACATAATTAATATATATTTTAATATACCTAAATAGTATGTATGTTTCAATGTATATAATGTAGTAATTAACTCTTAATAATTTTAGGTAATAGATAAGAGAAGCCTTTTTCTCCCAAAACACAGTTTTAACCAGTTCAGGACACAGAGATCTAACAATTTCATGAAAAATGTTTTCTTTTTTTGTTCAATATTTTTTTTAATATAAATCAAATTGTCATTCGTATAATCTTTAAAAAAGAGTACAGTAATGTTTAATACAAATGAATACACGTAGTACGTAGTACGTAGTAAGTAGTAAAATCAGTTCGCAAATGAATCTTATAACAGATTATGTGAGGTCTAAGCCATAGCATCACAGTTTGGATATTGTATATTTTTTTAGCAAAAAAGACTAAAACAAGTGACACGGCAACTCAACATCTTAACCTGATTTGCGAGGAAGCGGTGTTGCACTTATAAATTTTACTGTAGCATATTTTAAATAAAAATATGCATTCAAATTTCACGAAATTTGTACATTGCCACAAGAATTAACGTTGAATTTAGTAAATTGCAAAGGTTTTACAACATTTTAAAAATTTCATGTCAAATATAACTTTGTTTTATATGCAAAAAGCATATAGTTCATGTTTGTTTTTAATTTAAATCTGTCTGTGAAAAAGGGCAAAAACATTTATATATCATAAGGTGGCGAACGAGCGAGTGGCCACCTGAAATCGCTGAAATAGCGTAGTGACCGTTGCTCATATACATACGCAATAGCATATGCGTTGCTTACCTTTAATAGACGGAGGAGAGGATGCACAGATAGAAAACATTTCTCTTTCCATGCATCCTCTCATCCGGACAGTCTACTTCCACTTGCCATCCTTCCCTTATAAGAAAAAGTGTGGGAAGGGAAAGAGCATTAAATTAGGCCTCCGGGGCGCACACTCATCAGACGAAACGCGGAATTGCTTCCACTTGACGCCTGTCTTCTGTGTGGTCGTGGTATTTCACCGGGCGAGTTGGGCCAATTCGTGCGAAGATGTTAAAGCGGGCTCTACCACTGTTAAAAGTTATTTAAAACAATGATTTTTTTTAGTTTATTACTAAGTTCACGAGTTTCATAACTTATCTCAATATTATTTTAATAAATTACATTTTCGGACCTGAATCTAAAATAATATTATTCTCGAAAATGAAATACAAAATATCTTTATTCTTACGTAACAATGTATTTCAAGGGTTCATTTCAAACAATAATTAACTTTATTTTCGCACATCTACCTGAGATATTCTAACTAAAGTATTCAATATCAAAGGATATATAAATAAACAAATGTTTTATTTTATCCAAACTTTTGTTCTGTTATAAGTTATTTTAATTAAGTTGCAAGTGAAATTAATTGTAGTCAAAAAACATAAATTTAATAAGACTTAAAATAACACGCATTATTTTCATTTAAGTGTGAATTCATACTACATCTATTCCAAGGGTTTACTCTCTATAGTATTAAGATAACTATAGTCCGTTGCGGGCCGTACGTGCGTCGCGTCCGGCGCCGTCAATGGACGCGTACCTTCAAACGACTTAGAGTTGGAGCGCAGTGAGAATAATAATTTTTAAACTTAAAACAAAAGAAGATAAAAGCATATTCATATAAGTATTATTAAAAATACTTTTATTCAACTTAATTTTATGTTAAATATTTTGAACGTTCACATTTAATATAGACGAAGCAATTCCCACAGTCGCGTTACACAACACACATGGGATGGTACAGCATAATGAGTTCCTTTGCGCTACCACTGCGATGTACTGACAGAATACATTTTCTTAAACTTTATTAAGATAGTTTTAGTTCACCAACAGTTGCAATATAACAGCTGAAAACTGGTCTTACTAATATTATAAATGCGAATGTCTAGATGTATGGATGGACGGATGTTTGATTGAAGATATCTCTGGAACGGTTCAACGGATTTGGCACAGACGTAGAATATAGTCTGGAAGAACACATAGGCTAATAATGAAGTTTTTTCTAGTTTATAAATAAATATTTACATAAATTTCATCTAAATGTTCACAATTCAGCCCAACAACTAGTTTAAACTTTGTAGAAGGATTGAATCGGGTTGAAAATAACTTTGAATGTACGCGGGTGTTGTCAACAAGCACGGCTAGACTGACAGCCTTCGTCAGCGTTGGCGAAAATTGCGGAATTAGAGCGAGGAATTTTCACACACTCCCAAGCACACCGCTGTAAAGGACGCAAAATTCAACGGCTGAGAACTCCATAGTTGTTCGTAAATTGTATATGACTATTAACACGCAACAAAGTAAATTGTTCGTAGAACTACTACGCGAGTTGTCATTTTAAAACTTTTCTCTTTAAGAGCTAAGTTAATCTACCTCAAATGTCAGAAAAGGAAAATTTGAACCTACGTTATGTTATAAAGATTCTATATAAAAACTAACTGCCGCCAGCGACTCCGTCCGCGCGGAATTAAAAAAAGTGATTAGTAGCCTATGTGTTCTTCCAGACTATGTTCTATATGTATGCCAAATTTCATCGAGATCCGTTCAGTCGTTCTGATGATTCCTTCAAAGAAACATCCATTCAAAAACTCACATTTATAATATTAGTATGTAGTATGATTGACGTCAAATCAAAACTCAGTATCGAATATTTCAAGACAAAGTTTACTCGTTACTTAATTCAAGACATTAAAATGTCATTATAATAAACTCCAGACCCGGGGCACTAGATTTTACTGAACTTAGATTGCAAGCTGGTGCTAGGATTAATCAGGCGAGACGCAATAAATGTCTTCTTTCTGAGAACCTAATCCTTTAGTTGAGAAGTTGCCAACTGTGCGAGCACAAAGCCTGACTCGTTCCATATTCGAATCGGCTTCAATCGATTATGGCAGCACATTTATGAGGAAATATTAATGTCGCACAGTTTGTCTTTATAAATTTAGTTTGACTTTTATATAGGAAAATTAATTCGGTCCTACTTTTCCTTTGTCCTGAAGATGAACTTTATGAAGGCATAAAATAACTAGCTGTCGCCCGTGAATCCGTTCGAAAAAATGTTTTAGCCTACGTGTTCTTTCAAAATATGTCCTACATCTGTCAAACTTCAGCGAGATCCATGCAGATGTTATGGAGATACCTTGTAACATCCATCCATCTATCTAAATATTCGCATTTATAATATTAGTAAGACGTACCATATAACCTTCACTATCTACAGTTCACATGGTTAAGCGTTAGACTAAGTAGAGATATATTCTAAGCTTAACGGCCTCATCGCGGACACAAAGCTCGAAAAATAAATTGAATCATTACTTCTAAAATATATCATACAAAAAACTGTCAAACAGATAACAAAGGTGATCACGTTAACACTTCGTAAATAACTTGTGTTTGTGTAAAGTGAAATCTTGCAAATTCAAAATTACCCATATGCTATCGACTCCATTTCTTTGTAACCATTTAGAAAGTGTTTGCGTGTCCAAACTTCCGATGGAGTGTGCAATAAATTTCAACTTTTTATATCTTCCTGTTTACATGTAAATCTATCAGGAAGTCGATCGAACGACATGTTTACAACATGGAAAACACATTCGTCAGATATTATCTGTTACTCCAAATGTATACTGATATTAATGTGGATATTTTATATCCTTATATCTGTTAGGAAGAAAATCCGACACTGCCGGTGTACTGACGCAACACTAGCCATACTAAAATGTCGATGTTTATGTCCCCTCACTAATCATTCTGACACTGGACTTTGTAATGAAAACACTTCACTCGCGCTAAAGGATTCTAACTAATGATGTATAAAATATCAATCTGTCATTTATTTTCATCCTATACTAAATTAAAACCAATAAAATGCATCGACAACCATAAGAAAAAATTGGAAATAAAGTACTTATTCAGATGTTGCATTTACTTATTATGTTTACTATCTATGTAGTACTAGCTGTCGCCCGCGGCTCCGTCCGCGTAGAATTAAAAAAAACTTAATAGGTAAATGGCGTGTTCTTCCAGATTATATTTTACATCTGTGCCAAATTGCTGCAGGTCCATACAACCGTTCTGAAGATACCGTTTAATAAACATCCATCCATCTAAACATTCGCATTTATAATATTATTAAGATTAAGTATTTATAAACATCTATTACTGTGTTCATTTTTAATTTTATATAGATTAATTTTATGTACTGTTTTGTGCAGAAAGTAAAATAAATATATTACAGTATTAACATTAGACGCTACATGACTAGTATTAATGTCATGAAAATAATAGTTTTGCCGATACATGATAGTAAATTCTACGATTACGACCTACTTACGACAATTGACCTCGTCTTAAGCATCCGTCTCGTAAATACTATAAAATTACGATATGACAATATTATTCAGTATTATGAATATAAAGAGTCAAAATTATTCAACAAAAGAGTATTTTCTTAAACTTAATGCTATGTCACTGGTATTTATATTTATCTTTTGAGATTTAAAATTTAAACCAATGTTGCGACTTCGTCAGCGCGGAATTAAAGAAAAACATAATTAGTATGTGCCTGAGTGTTCTTCCAGATTATGTGCTATATGAATGCCAAATTTCATCAAGATCAGTTCAGCCGTCCTAGACGTACCTTCAAACAAACATCCATCTATCCATCCATTTTCATTTATATTAGTAAGATTTAAAATTTATATATCTAGTTCATTCGAATCAAGTTATAGCAACTCAAAACCTTATGGAAATCAAAGCCTTGAAACCAAATTACTATCACAACTTTAAACCATTTCAACTAAGTTAACTAAGTTAAAGTGACTCTAGCCACCCAGGTAAACATAATACAGTTAGACGAAAGCTTTCAACTAAATTAACTGGATAGTTAACATCAAAAGACTGAGTGGTGCTTAAAATTATTTACACAACGTTTGTCTGAAGAACTCAAGTTAAAATAACTTTTAACTGGTCGGTTGTCTATATGGTTCACTCGCCTATTGCGTTTGTGGAGTAAAGTTAAATATTCCCCAGAGACCTTACCTTCTACACATAAACTCCGAATCGATCAATAAGAATTATCTTGGCTGAAAAATCTGCGTCGATGGTACAAAAAAGTACGCATTCTATATTTCGAGCTGCTGTCCAGAGTTCATTGCTATGTTTATCGCCAGCCTTCATTAGGAGAGGGCACTAAAAGAAAATGAAAAATCAATAGGAATAATATGAGTTACAACTCAAATGAATTATTTAAAGTTTCCAAACAACATAAATTCAAATATAAAAGAGCAAACAACATCATTCATAGCTCACTTCAAAAAATTAATATCTCACAAAGTTTATCAAACGATCACTGAAAACTCGCTCAGACTTCTCTTTGAGTGAACTGTTCGAGGGGTTTTATCCCTTTTCAGCAATTTTCTGCTGTTGGAACGGATTCATCCGAGGTTATTGTTCTCACAAAGAGTGCAATAATAACGTAGGAGCAAACCAACTCAGCCGCGGGCATTTTCTAATTAAAGCAAAGTGAACTAAGCTGTTTAAAATACTAATATAATTTATATATAATATTAACAGCATCTTAATCTGACAGGATTAGATTTTAATATAATATAACTGTAGTTTGATTTAAAAAAAAAACAAAAGCTCTTTATCATCTTTCTATTAAAAAAGTTTGTTGGTTTCATTAACCATTTGGTTAAGTAACAAAACAGACCTATGTAACTTTAAAAAGATACATTTCATTCGTCTAGTAATTTACTTCTAAGCTAGACGTAACTCTTGTAAAAGGTAAGATTTCGTTGGAGGTGCAATTTTGTTTTATTTTGAACTTTTCTTTTAGCTCTGAAACTGGGCTTTGCATTTTAAAAAACCTTCTGAGAGCCTAAATCCCTCTTGAACACGAGCCAAAGGATAAATTTGAACAAAAAATGTCTTCATTAACACACGGGAACCCGTTTTACCTGGTTTAAATCCTTTACCTATCTAGATAATATAGAGTAAGAGTATCTGAAACATTCCACATAAAGGCTTCTTCTAAGTGGAAATAGAAAAAAATCTTAATCATAATGAATACGTAATTATTACAATTCATAATAACCTCTATAAAATTAAAGTATCATTGCAATGTTTAATTTTTATTTGTATATAATACTCAATTCTAAAATTATTAATATCAGTCTCGAAAATTCTTTTATTATTATTCCTTAGGGTCTTCCTCATCGACAATTTAAAGAGTCGAAAAATGATAATCACTTTTCGCGCAGTAAATATAAGAGTAGAGAATACGAGTATTTAAATTATAATTTAACGTCAATACAAATCCTGTTTTGATTGCCATTGAACCTGATTAAGTTAAGAGTACTTAATTTATTGGGTAAATACGATAGCTTCAATGATTATCACAAATAGCTTTGATTTGATTTAAAGTAAAAAAAGAATAAATCGAAGGAATCGGAAAAATATATGCGAACTACCTGCTCTACTCTATAATATAAAGTTTGTATAAAATGTATATTAAGTGTTATAACAAACTAGTTGTCGCCCGCGACTCCGTGAGTACGGAAAAAAAAGAAACTTAATTAGTAGTCTATGTGTTCTTCCAGATTATGTTATATATTCTACATCTCTGCCAATTTCATAAATTTTCGTTGAACCGTTTTTGAGATACCTTCACACAAACATCAATCCATCCATCCATCCACCCAACCATCCAATGTTATAATATTAGTAAGATGGCTCCTTAAATAAATATTAAACGGAACAACGCTAAACAAGTTGTTAAATTCTAGAAACATCGCACTTTATGTTGTAAAATGAAATTTGAACACCAACCTTACCCTAATTTTAATATTAAGGTCATGAAGAATACTTAAAAATGTTAATATTCAGCTATAGGCGTAAGCGCCAGCTTGTTTCTGTCTCGAATCGAAAGCGTTGCCTTATTTTCTGAACGCGTTTTAATTAGAATCTGTAACAAAATATATGTAAAGTTCACATATAATACTAACTGTACCCCGCGACTCCGTCCGCGCGGAATTAAAAAAAAAAACAAAATTAGTTGCCAATGTGTTCTTCCAGAATATGTTCTATATGTATGCCAAATTTAATGAAGATCCGTTCAGTCGTTCTTGAGATAGCTTTTACTAAATATCCATCCATCCACCTAAACTTTCGCATTTATAATATTAGAAAGTTTTCTTCAAATGTTCAGTATTTTTATCCCAATCGATCTAAGATAATTATGTAATTTCCCTTTCTTCTTTTGTGGTTTGTAGTCAAATCTGTGTACAAATTTTTACTGCTATGTGAATTCTTCCGTTATTAAAATATAACTTTTCTTGACGATGAAAATATTCCATTGTTGAAAAATACACGGGTTTATTTCTAAAACTCACATGCATAGCGTTAAATTTAAAAGGTCAGAAGGTTACAAAGCCGTCGCATCGTATTTGTCACGGCGCCGCTTTATCTAGCGTACAGTTTTAGTACCACTCGTGTTTATAGCTGATATGCCAGCAGATTTGTGACGCTATGTCAAAAATATATTAATTAATAATATGTTGTAATACCAATATAGTGAGCAAATTATTTGTCCAGCTATTAGACGAATATATTATTAAAGTAATTATTAATTTGCTTTAGCAAATGAATAATATAAGTATACTTTAGTATACTGCCGCTAATCCTTAATTATTAAGACGACAAACTAACTGTCGGCCACGACTATGCGCGGTATTAAAAAAAACTTAGAAACATACGTGTTCTTCCGGATTATATTCGACATCTATGACAAATTTCAGCGAGATTCATAAAGCCGGTCTCGAGATACCTACCAATACACATCCATCCAAACATTCGCATTTATAATATTAATAAGTTAAGATTATTAACATGATTCAGTGATCTCCAAGAAATAATAATTAAAACAAACAACACATTTGAATTTAATATTATAAGAGTGAGCGAAAGGGGCCTTACACTATCCTACAATATATAGCTTAGTAGTGGTGCACTTTACTAACAAATTTCTGCTCTTATTATACGTACTAATAAATCTATTTAATAAAAGGTATATATTTTATTATTACTCGTATGTCTTATATACTACTACTTCGTGTACCAAGCAAAAGAAGAAAGTTAGTCAGTTGAAAGCTTTTCAGCAAATGTCTAAGGGGTAAAACAGTACATAATACCCTTAAGTAGTGATGTACAAGGACCTCTTGAAAACACTTAGTCTTTATCTCACTTCCACACATCGTCGTTTATGAGTTAAGATAAATGCGATGTGAGAATTACGTGAAGTTAAGATGTTAATAAATAGCTTAATTGTGTATTGTGTGTAATTGAATGGTTTGTAAAGACTTGAAATGTATGGATGGAGAATAAATTTTGCAACAAAATTATAACACTCTCATGTAAAAATTATCAATATTTATTCAACAAAATATAATAATAACGTTTATCATGCAAAAATATCATCTTACTAATATTACTAACTAGCTGTCGCCCGCGACTCCGTCCTCGTGGATATATAAAAAATAATAATTAGTGTAGCCTATATATTCTTTCAGACTATGTCTATACGTATGCCAAATTTAATCGAGACCCGTTCAGCCGTTCTAGAGATATCTTCTAACACCCATCCATCCATCCACATCACATCCATCTAAACATTCGCATTTATAATATTAGTCAGTTAAACAAAAAGCAGCTCTTCAAGGCATAAATTCAAAAAAATGAATAAATAGTTTCCTATGTCCGGCTCCTGGCTCTAAGCTACCTCCTCACCAATTTTCAGCGATATCGGTAAAGCCGTTCTTGAGTTATAAATAGTGTAACTAACAAGTCTTTCTTTTATATACATAGATTCACAAAATATAAGGAACTCTTTAGTTTCCGTTTACTTTTTGTTTTTATCTTGAAAGGAACTTTCAAGATATCTTTGAAAATGGCGATACATTTTTATAACTACAATTATCTTCCTCCAGTCTTTAGTGATTACAGCACACCTCTGCAAATAGCCGGTTCTAGCACCTATAACGGATAACGGTGAAGCCTTAACGGAGCTTAACTAATACATAGTGCTGGAGCTGCTATATGTATGTTGTACGCTAACTATATGCTAACGACGTTAACGTTATAGTTTGATCAGGAATTAATAATGTTATTTAGTTCTATATAGGCTTTATAAAAATAAAATTGTGCACAATTTTTTGCATAAATTAAGTCGATTCACTGTTTGCAAAATTACAATACAATGCAGTTAATTGATAATGATTAAATTATAGTTCATAAGAGTACGGTTTACAAATAAAATTTTCACTCAAAAACATCTTCATATGAATATAGAGCTTTCTCGATAAGCTATGATTTTAATCTACATATTTAAGGAAATATCAAAAAAGTTAATCGACATCACAGGGTACTGAAGAGCTGGCAGCTACCTCGGACAAAGAATTAGTATAGCAATTCAAAGGGGTACGCTGCCAGTATCTTCGGAACCTTGCCTAAAGGGACTCCTTTTAATAATATATTTTAGTTAATTATTCATTTTTAATATTTTATTTAATATTATTTAAGACTCTTCTTGTAAAATATATAGATTGCTAGATTATAGTAAATAATAAATGTTAATTAACTGTAGTGAACACTTTTTTAGAGGAAAAAATTAAGATTAGTAAAGTTATTTCCATTTTTAGTACACTCAATAACATCGTATATTACAACTACTAATATATAAATATTCAAATATTTCAACTGTTCGTAAAAAATTACAAAAACACTTTTTTCGTTTCTTTTTTCTCGTAACCGTTTATTTTTACTAAACAGAAAATGTAACTCGGATTCCTCTGTGTATGAACCTAATTAGGTTACAATCATTATATCGACAATATTCTCCATTAGCTAAGAAAATATCGTAACATTAGTAGGATAGCGTTAATTAAAGTGTCTAGGAGCATCGGTGACCACAACTGGCGCGGATTCAATTGCAACTCGCACATATCAAAAGAAACAAGATTTATAGCGACACGACAAATTAATCCGTACTGCAGCGTGGTACTAGTTTCAAAATAAATTTAATCTAAAGTTTTGTTCTAAAATTATTAAAATCTGTTTTAATATATTGCAGACATAGATTTATAAACTATGGATAGTGTGATAAAATCTTAGAAGTAGTTGACAAGGCTGAGGGAATTGACCGCAACAAAAGGCCTGCGGAGGACTTTCTTCGTCTCACATTTGTACTCTGAATTAGCTTTGTCATCACCAGCCCAATATACCACACCGAGCAGCTCGGTGTCTACCCTAAACCAAGGGTGATTAGGCCTTAGTCAACCACGCTGGCCCAGTGCGGGTTGGTAGACTTTACACAAATCTTTGAATTTCTTTTCAGATATGTGCAGATTATATCACGATGTTTTCCTTCACCGTAAAAACGTCGGAATAAATATACATATGCAAATCGAAAACACATTGGTTCATGGCAGGATTACAACCCAGGACCTGCAGATTGCAAGTCAAATGCTTAACCCACTGAGCCTCCGACACTTCTTAGCTGTTAGGTTGTATATTTATGATTGTTATATGACAATTGTTTTTCATTTGCAAAGGCGAAAATTACTAGTTTTTCAATATGAAGTTTGTGATTAATTTAACTTATGCAAAACGTTAAAATATAATGTAAAATATTCAATCTATATTCTTGTACATTCCAAACGTGATCGTAAGTGATCGGAGATTGAAATTAGATGCCGCTTTGAATGTAATATTGGCTTGAATATAGATAAGATTTTTGAAACTTCTTACTATTCGATGCAAAATGATATTTCTCTATAAATGATGTGTTACCGCGGGAACTCAATAAGCGGAGTGGAGCTAAAATTTCAAAGCAACTGCCTCAGCCGTCACATTCGTTGCCCGAGGCGAGTTCTCGGTTGTATCAAATATGTATACGAGCTTCCGATTTCTCATTTCTCGCGCCGAGGCAACGGTTCACAAATTACCCCATAGCCTAGTACATTACATAGGCTGAGTGTTCCGCGATATTAGTTTTTGCGAACTCATTTCCATATCGTGCGGGTTTTTTGTCATATGCGAAAATGGCCTTAAAATTGCTGGAAAATATATTTTTTATATTGCAATATCAAAATATCTTTGTACTTTAATCCTCCATAAAAATATATTTTTTTTTTGATTTCGGTAACATTGCCTGCTTCAGCCGTATCGATAAGGAGGAGAATAACTTATAAACCAAAAGGAAAAATAAAGGAGATGATGCTTTTAGCTACATATTTAACATTCCTTGACTTAACATTGATAATTTAATGGATTATTTTTTCGACAACCATTACGATTATGCTTTCAATGACCTCATGTAGGAAAACATTTCGGCGCCTGGCTACTTTGTTGTTGCAAGACTTACTTTGGCAAACATTGCTAACATAAAATACCAGGATAAACATTTTGTAGCGTTATTCAACTTTATCGTTTCAAGCAGCAATCTGAGTATATACTCGTGCAGATGTTATCAAAAATGCATTCAGGTTTCTGATGTTACATATACGATATATCTTTCTCGCTTTGGCCTTTATATTATTCAATACATTTATAGAGTGCTACTTCTAGTCCAACTGACAGGACGTTAATAGATTTGGGGGTACGAAAGTATATCCATACTAGTGTCACCTCTAGTCTAAATTAGTTGATTATTTTAACTCTCCGTTGTTGTTCTTCCCGCAGTGTCTTAGGGCTAGGAGTGCAGTCGGATTTATAGGTTAAATTATTTTTATTAACTTTATTCTGTAACTTATAAATATATACTTTTAAGAACAGTAAAATCTAGGTTACTTTTAAGAATTATCTTCATTGAAATATAGATGAATACGAATGAAGCTTCGGTGATCATCTTCCGTTTAATTAATAATTCAATTAAATTCCGACGTTTCAATTACTTTTCAGCTTCCAAGTTCTTGGACTGAACGTTATTCATCTTAACTGCTACTTAATTATTATAGTCAATTTATAATAAATGACAAGAGCCTACAATACTTATTCTATTCATAGTAGGAACGTAATCTTCCCCTGAGGGATGGTTCTTAAATTTTACTCGTTTAATATAATACGTAATTTTTTTTCGAGAAAAAATATTCCAGTGTTATTGTGTATACCTTCTACAATTAAGCATATAGCAAAAAAAATCAAAAGGTAGTGGTTGCTATTTCTATTCTTAAGGTGCAATCAAAATCTCAGATATTTTTCTGTGAAAACAGGAAATTTTAAATGCCTTGTAGAACTAACAACTAGAAAACGTTCTGTAATGTCAACTAGTGTGTGAAAGTAATATGAGAGGTCGTATACAGAAGCAGAAAACAGCGGACCGCGTCATAATTAACTGGGCCTCCGAGAGCGACGTCATGCATAAACGATGACCGGGCGCAAAAAACAACGGCGAAACGTCGACAGCTCGTTTAAATTGCTTCTAAATATCAACAAGGCTTTTAATCTAAGTACACTTTTGTTCCGAACTATGTTGAAAAATATGGGAAAATGACACAAATTACATTTGGACTTGTTTAAAACATGCTTTTCTCTATTTTACAATTAGCTTGGTTCGATCATCGTAGTTTGCTATTCAGCATTGTCATATTCTGTATTGAAAATTATGGTTTTTAAAAACATTCATTATCAAACTAGCATTAAAAATTGGCCGTTAACAATAGCCTATTTCTGGAATTCAGTATTCATAATCCATTTGCGCTTGACCTAATATTCAATTCTCTTGCGACTGTTATTCTGTTATTCTTTGACAATCAATATAAACGATACAATTGGCCTAGTGTTTAACAAAAGCACTAATAATAACTGAATTCTAATCCGTAAACATTCAAAGTGAGGACATTATATATAATTAATAAGTGTACGATTTAATTTTGCTCCCAACTCATATTTACTCAGAATCCGAAACTCGCACAAACAAGGGCTTAGTCGCCTCGTGAGCGCACATGAGTTAATAATTAATTTGTTTTTGCACACACAAGTACATACGTAGCCTTGACGAGTACGAAGCCGTTGAAAATTTAAAACGGCAAACACGATACGTGGCCGGAGGGCGTTCACGACGGTTATAAGCCATATTTGCTGTATTTAAGGGCCCCAAGCCACTGCGTAGTGCAAAACTTCCTCCTTTCTTTATTCAACGTAACACTGAGTCGAGAATGATATTCAAGTTTACTACGAGTACTCGAATGAATCGTAAATGAATTTTCTAACACGTACCTTCTCTAGGTTTAATTCGAAAAGGAAATGCAAATAACAGTATAGTTCATAGTAGAAATCTGAAAATGATACTCTAGAGATGAACGACATTTAATTTTATAGTTGAGTCATCGCCGATTTTAATGTGGTCTCCATACAAATTTTCAGGTAATTATTTCGAATAGCGCCTCCCACATCCATATTCAGTCATTTTTACTTTATGACATATAGTTAGCCATACAAAGCAAATACTCAAAAATATTCGACTATATCTATGAAAGCCGTGAAAACTGCCAGGCCAGTGCTACTGTCCAACTGTACTGACATAATGTAAACCAGGCATTTGGCTTAACCTACAGAAATCATATTACATTGTAATATAGATGTTATAAGTTGATTGCTGATGCGTATTGAATTATTTCATTAAAAACTTCTCCTAATATTGCTTCCATAAAATCCTCAAAGGACCTAAAGTATACAGTATCAAATAAAACACATTCTTACGTAATGAGATTTTATTTAAATGTTTTAAACAAAAAAGCTGTTAGAACTGAACTGTTAGAAACGATTCCTGCCGCCGAGTTCCGTCATCGGACGACACGACAGACCGCCAGGTACCATCCACACCACCTGGATGGCTGGCATTCCACAACGGTGCGATTCTCGCGCAATTTCTTGCCTCTCACAGCCGCGTTGTGGAACGGTATTTCCAAACCAATACGACTTAGGGACCTTCAAGAAGCGAGCATACCATTTCCTGAAAGGCAGGCAACGCATCTGCAGTTCCTCTGATGTTGCAGATGTCCATGGATGTCGTTGATCACCTCGGTGTTCCCGCCGCTCGTTTGCTCCCTTCTCTTATAAAAAAAAATATTAAACTTAATCAAACTTTTAAACAAGTTTAGTATTATTTCAAACATAAACACGATGAAAATGATTTCAATACTATTTTTTCATAAAATATTTATGATATAAGACTATGGACACGATTTAATATAAAGTTGTAAACCAAAAGCATATTAAAGCAAACACTTATTAATAAAGTTAGTAAAGTTCTTATAAAAATAAACTATTAACAGGTCTCTGAAACACTTTTACAATTATTAAAAAGTAATTTTATACTATAAAAAAAATTTACAACCATGACAGTCAAATAAAAATACATAAAAGCAATCACTATGATTATATTTAATTTAATTATAGCGCAATTTTTTTTTATTAAGGCAGAACGGTAACAGCATAATATTTAGTATCACATAATTTAATATTATTTATACATTTCTTTAACCAATTTTTAGTAACATGTCTAACATCGGACGGGCATTTATTTTTTAATTTTTGCATTTTTCTAAATTCAATGCAATCTTCATTATGTACAAGATAATCGACATTTGGTGATTTAATTGACTTAACAACAATTCCTCCATACGCAATCCAATGTCTTTCAAAATATTTTCTTTCATCTTCCGGAATACTTATAAAGTCTGGATAAAAACCTATTTTTTTATCTAAAAATGCATCCGGTAATGGATTATTTGGTAGTAATTGGAATTTTATTTCACTTGATTTCGTGTCATCTAAAGTGGAAGAGTCACTGTTTTCTATTGATGAATTTAAATTATTAGATTTTCTTTTCTTCGGTGAACCTTTATTGGTAAGAAATTTGTCAATCTTTGTCACACCATTTAAGGGTTTCTTATCTTTTACTCTAACCGGTGATACTTTAGATGGACTGACTTTAAATTTCTTTTCCGGAGGTTCATCATTTGCAGTTTCAGCAAGTTTATTTAATAATGATACATCTGTTTTTTCTTTGGACGTTTTGTAAAGTTCTTTCAATTCATTTAAATTAGTTGCCGTTTTCCAATCTTTGTCATCTCTTATTCTTGTCACTCTTGGAAATCTCACTGAAATGCCGTCAGCTGTATGTAAGTTTGCTTTAGTTAATTCTGTCCCTGTAAAATAAACAAACAAAACATGAAAATTGTAAATTAAAAAAGTTAATGACCAAAACATAAAGTATGGATTTACAATAAAAAAAGTATTAGTTCAAGAAATTTTATTTATTTTTGTGTATCAAATCTTACTCATATTATAAGTACTAATTTTTAGATGGATGGATGGATGTTTGAAGGTATCTCCAGAATGGTTGAATGGATCTCGGTTAAATTTGGCATAGATATAGAACATAGTCTGGCAGCACACATAAGCCACTAAGTTTTTTGTTATTAGGCGCGGATGGAGTCACGGACGACAACTAGTATATACATAAAAAATCATACTATCTTATTAATTATAAATACGAATATTTGGATACTTGGATGGATGTTTGTTGTATGGATCTCACTGAAATTTGTCTTAGATATAGAACATGGTCTCAAAGAAAACATAGGCCACTAATTTACTTTTGTTATTCCGCAGGCTAGCCAGTATTAAATAAATTACAAACCAGTTATTTCCCAAACAGGTTGATTCTTTGGATCTTTGGCGATAAAATCTGGCACCATTCCTTTGTTACAATCTAACCAAGTGGGAAGTTTCGTGTATTCCTGTGATATTTTTACCATTAACGGGGCAAGTTCTTTTTGTAATCTCTCCAATGTGGGATCATCATGCCCTGTATGAACTTTAGTTACAGTAACCCAACGATTCCGTCGAGTATCTAAACAACCCATAAGGAAAACTGACATCATTCCACCTTTTTTACCAGTACCTAGAAATTAAACAAAATAGTTGTTAACAATATTTCTGTTTTAAACGTTAAACAGATATTACTCCTGTCATAAACAAATAGCAAATATTCTTTTATATTTATTTATATTTTATGGGTTGTAACAAAAATTAAAAATAAAATGCAAATTGTATTTTGATGGGCCAATTAGATTAAAAAAACATGCATAACATATAAAATAAATAATTAACTATAAGTAAAACTCACCAAACCAAGCCCCAAGTACAACCAAATCTGCGGTATCAGCCATTGCTCCATCAAACAAATAATCTTTCTTTACTTTTAGCCAATGTCTTTTACCAGGTTCATATATTGACTCCAGGTCTTTTAAAACAAGACCTTCTAAGCCTAGTTGTAGAACCTGAAATTAATAACACACATTTGTTAATTTTTAAACTCTTAATCTAAGAGACAAAGTTCAGAATTAAGACGTAAATTTACATTTTTTATAACTTGGCTTTACATTAACTAATTTCTTAAAAATAGCATATTAATTGTTATTTGATTTGAAATGTACCTTTGCAATCATTTTTGCTAAGTCTGCTGGTTTTTTTATTAATTCTTGTTCGGAAAACATAACATGATTTTTCACTTCAACCATGTTATCAAGAAGAATTTGTCTTCTTTTTACAATAGGCAAATCCATTAAAATATCCCCATTGTAATAAAGACAATCAAACACATAAAGACAAACTTCAGCATCTTTAAATGCGGACTGTTTATGTATACCCAATGTACCAAATGGTAAAGGTTTGCCAGTGTTCACATCAACCAACAAAACCTCTGCATCTAGTACTAAGTCAACTCCCTCAGGAAACGCTTTAGGTAGATATTCCTTGAAATGATTGACTTTATGAGCCATAACGGGTTTTAAAGCTCGAGAAAAATATTTGAATTCAGAACCTCTCTTATGAACTTGCACTCTCTCTCCATCATATTTTATTTCCGAGAACATTCCATTTGGACATTTCTTCATAGCCATCTCTACAGACTTACATGCTTCAGCTAACATAGGTAATACTGGAGTCATGAGAACTAGTTTTGCTTGCATTGACTTGTGGATCGCATCTTTATGTTTTATTTTATCATTTTGAGATAGAACACGGTCTAAAACCATATCTAAATCTCTTGATGTTTGAAATACTTGGTATGCATCAGGATGTATCCCTTCCAGAATATGTTTTGGTCCTGCATTTATTCTTAAATCACCTTTTATTAAACGGATTAACATTGTCATGTCATCTAGATGACATTTTTTTACAATTTTTTTAAATTGATATATTTGTTCATCTTCTCTTGTCAATTTTGAAAGATCCTCAAGGAATTCTTCAACCTGCTGGATAGTAAGTGTGCTGTCACTGGCCGGTTGCACAATTTTAGATTTAGAAAAGAAGTACTGAATTGTATTTGCAACATCTCCCTGTTCCAAATGAGTCAACATATCATCATGATCCATACGAAATATCCTGGAAAATAACTTAACTAACTGTTTACTTTTAAGGTTATATACTCTTTTACATACTTGAGGCAGTAGTAACTTACACCATAGAGGTAAATCCCCTTTAAAATGGTCTCCGTCACAACCTCTTGTGAAAAATCTGTTTACAACTGCTGTTTTCTCAGTATACGCATCGACTTTAGATATTCTTTTGCATAAATGTACGAATTCCGAAAACATATTGTCTTGAATATTTTGTACACAACCACTTTTGTTGAAATCACCTTGTTCAAATGTATCACTATTCAATTTGATTAGGGGTTTTGACTCATTTTTTATCACTTTCGCAATATATTTACCGTCATGTTTTTCAGCGAAAAGTTTTTCGGTTTCGTTTATTTTTTTCAATAAGAAACTTTGATCTTCTGCAGACAAGTTCTGCCAATTTCCAATATCATCTATTGAATCAATTCGTTTTGTTGTAGGGCGTTGCTTTAAAAGTATATTCATAAAACAATCCACATGATGCCATGATTTCATCGGTTGATTTTCATTATAAGGACTAGGAACTAATTTTGCAATGCGCAATTCACCATTTGGGCAGTTACTCTTGCAGGATTTGCACGAAGCCCGACCACCTTTAGCTCGGTCAACGTAAAACGGTGTATACGTATCACCCATATCTAAAACACACAAATTTTCAAAATGTATTCATTTGAATTTCACAAGTAACAAAATATTTTTCTATAAATACTATTGTTTTGAACTCAAAACTTGACATTTCAAAACACGAAAATGACAGCAACAGCAAACACAGAGTATAAAATCTATGGTAGTTTCGTGGCGTGACATGTCACTATAAATCAGTCTAAAAACTTTACCGATTAGGATTCGAGTCTATTCAATAAAATTAAAATGATCTCTTCGAAACCTTAATACGCTTCCATGAGAAACACACTAACACACATACTTATGAGAGTCAATTAATACACTATTTGACCTTAATTTAACGTTGTATTTTAACATCTTTAGATTTACTACGCAGTTCGCTTTATACCTACACGAATGACACTAACAATTATTTTACTGCAAGGCATTGGCGTAATTTTCAAGCATGCGCACTCTTACCTTCACGGATTACGTATTCAAGTTAATAGAATTATGTAGGTATGTCTACAAAGTTATTCTTTTTACCGAGCAGGAAAATTTAGTGGAACATGGAACATTGAAATAATCGAATACATTATTAATGTTATAACATTGAATTTAAGATTATTATAATAAACTCAAGTAGTAAGGTAATATTTTTTATTTTTTTTACTTTCAGCATCTTCGTGTCATCAGGAGTTTAGCAGCGACGGTACCAAACATGGAACACTCACATCGCCGCACTACCCACTGGCATATCCACCGAACACACATTGTCACTATGAATTCTTCGGAAGAGGAAAGGAAAGGGTTAGGTTGATATTTCATGACTTCTACTTGCACAAACCAGCGGATGGATCATTGGAGTAAGTTTCATATCGCCACAGTCTTTCTTATAAGATTATACTTAATTAGATAAAAGTGTAGAAAGGAATTGAGCACCGTTCGATATATTGTGAAGCTCCCGTGGATCTAGACAACTGGCTAGCTAAAATCTTTTGTTATTTGTTTTTTCAGCTGTGCAAATGTGGATTCACTCCAAGCATTCGTCAACGTTGATGGACGATTAGAAAAGGTGGAAGCATTCTGTGGAACGGATCTGCCCAAGCCTGTTATGTCTAACGGACCTAAATTGATGCTGGAATTTCGCGGTACCCAATCGTCAAGACACTCGAGGGGTTTTAAAATATCGTATTCGTTTGTAGAAAGTAAGTATTTGAATGCATATTAAACGTTAAGATAACGCTCAAAGAGAAAATATTAAAATTCTTTGATAAGTTTCCGAAGGGAAAACATACATTCTCATGTATCAGGGTGTCCAAGTTATCCAATCTCTATCGGAATAGACTATTCCCTATATGTGTATTTAATTAAGTAACATCCGAGTGCTTTGTCAGCAACAATCTAATTAGTTCGGAAATGAACATTGAATATTTAAACACCGAAGCGGCCACAGTGGCCACATTTAATATGTAACGCTTACGTGGATGATGTGTATGTCATGTATACATTTAAATAGATATACTACCTAATTTCTAATATCTTTTATAGTTGCTTTGTTCTTACTTCTAATTAAGATATAGTTAGATAAAAGGATTTAATTTTAATCAATATTTTCTATACGATACGATTGGAGGCAGTTTAAACATTTTTTTACTAATATACTTTCAGATTTCGGGATCACGACTGGCAGACAGTTGAAGGAATTTCCTTGCGCTTTTGTGTACAATAGCACAGAAAGCCATAACGGTACTTTCGCGTCTCCGAACTGGCCTGGACCGTACCCACGTGATACTGAATGCACGTATTTCTTTCACGGAGGTCAAACTGAGAAGGTGCATCTCTATTTCACGAATTTTGGTGTCGAAGGTGTTCTACCGTAAGTCCTTTTATGCAGTTTTACCACTTTTATACATCCACATTTTTTAATAATAAGTGTTAAAATTATTTATAAGTAAGTTACATGTTTCTGATACTTCAAACAAGTTCTTGATTACAAACCAACGTAACATGTTATTTAACTGGGGTTGTTGGCACTATAGTTAAACTAACAAATGCTAAATCTCTATTGATTTATTCATTCTTTTCTTCAATGTCTATACTCTCTTCTGGATTAAAATTCCAATAAATTCCAATAAATTTCCAATTCAATAAATTAAAAAAACACCTTCACGTTCCAGATGCGAAGCCGTATCTGGTAGTGACTACGTCGAGTTCTCTAACTACATGACAGAAGACAGCAGATTTGGGCGCTACTGCGGCCAGATGAAAGAATTCCACGTGGAGTCCGACAGGAACTTCTTCAAGGTCACCTTTCGCTCCAACGACAGGCTCGATGGAACAGGCTTTAAAGCGATGTATCAATTCCTAGAAGTCACCGATGAGTATCGAGCTCCATTACAAGATAAAGCATCGGTTCTTGCAAGTAAGTTTTTTATGAAACATTGCTAATTAATAAACCGTCCAAATAATGCCAAATGATACTGATGATGTGGTCGAAAGATGATATATGCTAGCGTAGTAAATACCTGTTGTTAGAGTTTTGTTTGAGTTTTAATTACTCACCTTTCTTGTGAATGAAGAAGAGGTAGGTTTCCGATATACTCGTAAGTTGGAATATTGTCAAAATTATGCTATGCAACTAGTAAAAGGCCTACAAATCATGTATATATTAAAATTAGACTACTTTTTGAAGATTCTAATCAACTAATAACAAACGATGAACTCTAATGTGTTTAAACTTATATAAAAACGGCTAAAACTCACCTCACCGACTAGTTTCGAGCCCATCGGGGTCCTTCATCAGGGTGAGTGGGACTGGTATTATTTCGCGTGTGCGGTAGCGCCACCGGACGGCGGACGCCGACCGGACTTGAATATTTAGCCGTTTTTATATAAGTTTATTATAATGTTTCAGGAATGTTTGAATAATCTAATGTGTTTTATAATAAATTGTAATGTTTTTTTTTATATTTCCAGATGTTCCAGAATTTCTGCTCATCATCAGCGCTATCGCGTCGCATCTCCACTGTTTATATCATTAAATAAAGTGATATTAGAATAATTACTACTATTAGACTATTAATCCTGTACATTTTGTAACATAGTATGTGCCGTACTCTTGTAATTTAAACGTAGGAACGCAATATTTTCTAAATAAAAATATATTTAAGTTTTCCTCTATTACCAAATAAAGCAATATTACACAATAAAACTTTACTCACGCGGGCACGTTGTATTATAAATAAATTATATTAAAATTTGTTTTTGTTTTATTTATCTTACTAGCCGTCACCCGCGACTCCGTCCGCGCGGGATTAAAAATAGATGTTGGCCGATTCTCAGACCTACTCAATATGCTCACAAAATTCCATGAGAATCGGTCAAGCCGTTTCGGAGGAGTATGGGAACGAAAATTGTGACACGAGAATTTTATATATAAGATTTTATAATAGCAGGAAGGACCAAGAACCGAGACCGGTGTACCAGGACCGCATAAAATGAAAAACTATAATCTCTCCTTAACCTTGTGAGTGGTAGGCGTAAGTTTAATATTACGAATTAAAACACAGGTACTATAACATGGAGACATTTTATATGGAGTATATTATCATTGTAACAATAAGCAGCGGACAAGTAACATATAAATCAAACCAAGTCATGTACTGCGTTATAAAATATGCGAACTTATTAATGTGAGGAGTATACCAAGTAAAATCACATTTTAGATAAAAAAAAAATTAATAATACTGATACTTTTATTATTTAACACAATTTCCATAAAATTGCCGCATTTTTCATGAATATAAGGCAAAGCCGGCGAAAAGTGTAGAATTTACTTAAGGTTTTGGAGCGCGATAGTCTTTCTTACTAAACGCAATCCAACTAAATTATAGAAAGGATTGATTTAGAATAAAAAAACGATTCAGAACTTATTAGATACAGTCAGAGATTGAGTGTTTGTTTAATTTGTAGAAATATCATCATCAGCTCACTTTACGGACTTGGGGGCTAACTAAAGTTAGAGATGACTCGGCCCAGTCAACCGCACTGGCCTAGTGCGGGTTGGTTCACTTCACACATATCTTTAATTTTTTGCAGATATATGCAGGCTGCATCGTTATATTGTCTTTCAAAGTAAGAATGTAGGATAAACATGATATTCATGAACAGATATGGCGGGATTCGAACCCAGGACCAGCAGATTATAAACCAAGTAACCGTTGAGCCACCGACGCTCTCCGTGTCGAAATATAGGTAGTAATAATCATGGTAGATATAACAATAAGGATGATACAGTAGCATTTTTACAAAAATCAGTTAATTAAGGAATACAGTAAATTGTCTGCGACATTTGAGTCTTGTCCGGTTCGGCCAAGCTCTGTATTGCGTTACCTGAGAAACAAAATGTTCATTCGCCTCATTGGCTGTTTGCAGTTGTTGGCCGTATGCGGACAGGTGTGGCGGCGCTACTAGTGCGTTTGTAGTCTGTGCTGTTCTCGCCTCCTGTACCCCCACCTCACCTCTCTGTCCCGCATACGTCAGTTCGGTTACGTTCGCCGTTCGATTGGGTTGTTGTTGCGTCTTTTTTTACGATAAACGCGCGAACTTTTTACGTTTAAAAGTTTTATGGTGACATTTGAATTGAGTTTATTGTAATTTTGTGTTGCTTTTGTGGAACCGTTGTTCGCATATAACTGGTGATAAAGGTGTGTTGTCACTGTGTTTAGTGATCTCAGGTGTCGCATTCCACGGACGCGGTAAAGCTTCTGTGTACCCACACGGGGAACAGGTGGAGTGTTTAAAGGATCTATTTACATATGTAAGTAGTTTTGCCTATCTGTTTTATTATAATTATAGCTTCCACATATTTATTTTGTTATTCCATTTTCCTTTTTTGGACTCGATCACATATTGTTTAAATCAAATAACATTGTAAGATAAACTAATACTGGGGCAATTGAAAGGTTCTAATACGTTTCCCTGCTATCGAATTTCTGAATAATTATTATTTCAAACCTCATTTATGTTAATTAATACTGGCCTAACATGAAACTTTGAAAATGTAATGCACAGAAGCTTTAAATTTGTTGATTCGTACCAATAAGGAAATGGTCGCATCAAACGTTCGGGCAATACCTTATCTTTACTTTTAAGCTAATTGCTTTTCCGTGATTTTTCCTCGCCGCAATATCTGTAGACATGTACGAACCTTAAACTGATATCTATCAATCTATTGAAAAAAAAAACGAATTGCTTGCGTAGTGAAAACGCACGACTAAATAGTTCATTCTTAAATATTTTTTACCTTACGTAGTCGGACACGCTTCGAAGTCATTGAATATAAATATTCGTATTATTATAAAATATACATTTTACCGATGATGCAGATTTATTTATTTTTACCGCTGTCATTTGTTTTTTTTTTAAATCATTATGCATATTCGATAGTTACCTACTATTCTATTTATTGAACGATTAGATCGGAAATATTTACATATGTTTGCATTTTTAAACGGAAGTAGGTATTCGTAAATATTATTTTGTAGTATTAAAGTATGAAAGCATTAATTATTTCTTCTAACCAAGGTTACTTAGATATTTGTATATGGTATAAGTTTTTCATTCTATGTTTTTTTTTATTTCGTGGATAAGTAAAAAGTCTTAATGGATAGATTATTGAATCACACAAGTTTTAAACAACATTGTACACACAACGCAACGTTTTTTGTTGCCGTAATTACCATATATCGGCATATAATTGCTTTAAAAAGGTAATTCTTGACTTGGTAATGTCAAAAATGTTGACAATCTCCTTGACATAAGTTAACTAATAAACCCTGTCATGTCCCTGTGCTTGTCAGTGAGACTCGTATTAGCATCCTGTAGGTTGAATAATTAGGATGAGTAAAGTAGAAAAAATGACGTTCCAAAATATTTGTTCTTTTATCCTAACGTCTGTTCTTGTTTGTATTGTAAAGTAATGTATGGATTATATCTTTTTTTAAACTTTTTTAATCTTTAAAAGTAAAAATTAATATTTTTTATGAAATTTTAATTCTCTTAAATTATCATTGTACGTAATATTAAGGTTTTTTATTTCTTAGCTTGAGAAGAGACTTGATATTATTTGCGAATATAATCGATTCGAATTTAATCAACCTTGAAGTTCATAGAATTACTTTGACATTGTACCTGTCTATTTTGTTTGGAAGTTGTCTGGATTTACTTTCAAGGTTTTATATTGAATTCCTATTATTATATTTACATAGAATTATTGTGTTTGAGATTTTATAAGCTGCGGTAGATTGCGGTTTAATATCTTTTAATTTTTGGATTAACACAACTATTGATTGTTATTTGTTTTTGATACTTGTAAAGTTTTTAAAACGTATTATATGGGCCCGTAACAATATCTTTTGAATACTTAATAGACTATTTATATCAAGTTACACGCATCCCACCTGTGTCAAGACAATCAACATCTTGTCACAGTATTGTTCACATGTCCTTGCTCTGTATATCAGACATTAGCAACGCAAATTCATACAACAGTCAATGTAGTGTGTTCGATACTGACTTAAAAATAAGCATAACATTTATAAATGTTATGCTTATTTTTATCGATTCTCAAATTAATTCACGTGGTCGTGATGTATAGATGTATTTTTGTCAGTCTTTTTATTATTTCTATAGAATCGAATATATTCCACCTATCGAACTGTCATCGAGGCCGACAAAGTTTTTTACGCTGGTCAATAAGTCAAACTGAATTATATCAGCTCACTAGCGCCCTCCTGTCATTGTCAAAAAGTGTCAGAAAATTCTTTTGTTGCTTGTTGTACAGTACCAGTCTTGTTATTTTTTATCTTGTTTATATGTATGTTTCTGTATGTTTCCTGGCAGAACTCATCGCGATAGTAGTGCCTCCCTTACCGCCCCAGATAACCTTTCACTATATATTGTTATGACAAGCTTACGACCTGTCATTTGACGAAAATGTTTTGACATAAAACAAAGTTGTTCGCAAATTTAATTCTATACCTATATATATTATTTTGAAATGCACATTATGGAACTTAGAATGTAACAGTCAGATAAATATGCACCGCAGTAGCGAGGTATTGTGACAATGCGAATAATTTATGTAATAAATTATATCTGATACGGATCTAAAACTTTAGCCTTTCACGGATTGTAAGCCTCGTGTCTTTTGTATGCTTGAAGGGCTGTATTTATCTAATGTGGTCTTTGTCCAAGCGCAAAGGAGGCGTAGTCACAAACGTGTGCTTATTTTGTACAGAGGCCACGTTCTCTGGATGACAAATTGGATGATTAGTACTAAATCACGACCGCTGCACGTTCAATGCGTTCCACTTTCTTACAAGGTGAGACGTTTTGTTCGGATTTGAAGTCTTATTGTATCGATTCGTGAGTAGTTTTTGTGTCACAATTGAGATACAAGCAACGATTACGTAATCAATTGAATAGCAATTTTATACGCTGATTTATGTTAATTTTGGTGACTGTCTTTGACCCTTTCACATTTTTTGTACCCTTATTATTTTTTATTACTAAAGTAAGTAAGGTAATATTACTAATATTATAAATGCGAATGTTTGTATGGATTGATGTTTGTCTGAAAATATTGCCAGAACGGCTGCATGAAATATTCTGAAATTTGACATAGATGTGGTACATAATCTGAAAGAATATAGGCTACTAAGTATTTTTTTCATTCTGCGCGGACGGACTCGCGGGCGACAGCTAGTATCATAATGATACATTGATGAGAAATTGAATGCAGTCTTGTTGCATTGCTCAAATTTTCGATATTTCGCATTATCGTGCAGTTACCTACAACAAAAGGGTTTTTGCGTCTAGACATTCAACAAACAAGAGATGGGGGTATCGAATTATGCTAATTCAGGGTAATTCAAACAGCTCACTGAATGTGAATGCATATTGTAAAACAGTTTTTTTTTGTACAAACATTATCATCATCATCAGCTCACTATACGTCCCCACCGAGGGGCTCGGAGCCTACCCTAAGCTGAGGGTGATTAGGCCATAGTCAACCACGCTGGCCAAGTGCGGGTTGGTTGACTTCACACATATCTTTGAATTTCTTCTCAGATATGTGCAGTTTGCATCACGATGTTTTCCTTCACCGTAAGAACGTCGGATAAATGTATATATGTAAATCGAAAATCGAAAAACACATTGGTACATGGCGGGATTCGAACCCAGGACCTGCAGATTGCAAGTCAAGTGCTTGACCACTGAGCCATCGACGCTCACAAACATTATAAAAACAGTATATTTTGATCAAAAGTAAATTTAATTGTTTTCATCGCTTTTTAGATTTAGAAAAGATACACGCATATGTAAATTCAAGTTATTAGTCAAATCTTACTTCTTAAATATTATAAATACGAATGTTTAGACGGATAGATGGATATTTGTTTGAAGGTATCTCCAGAACGAGTGGACGGATCTCAATTAAATTTGGCATACATATAGAACATCGTCTGGAAGAAGACATAGGCTATTATGTTTTTTTAATTCCGACAGCTGGTTACATACACCATTAAGGACAATTATAATTCTACGAGTAGTGTACGTAAGATCCATCGGTGACATATTTGTACTCATGCCAATTCCTTAGTATTCACCGATAATATTACAAGCTTACTTTAATACTTAGTATGCATTATGCAGGCACGAATGAGGTAACAGACGACATTTACAGTGACAGTTCTGATATGAGATGCCTGAAACGAATTGTTAAATAGTTTGATGACAATGATATTCTGATTAAATTACCAATAAATGGACCAAAATCTCACTATCATATAGGTATCAGGACTTCTGTCACTTAAATCTGGTCTGGTGATAGCTTTATGATTATTCTATTGCTAATGTACGTAACAATAGGTACAAGCAACAATAGCATATGTTTTAAGGATTACCAATGAAATAGTACCTGATCTGACCACAAAGAGAGCCTGTCGGATTGAAGTAAAAACAATTGTACATTTCGTCTGATGAACTAACAGGAAGGGGAGAAACGTAGTAACAGGAAGTATTCGTTTTCTGTGCGTCCCTTTCTCCGTCTATTGAAGGTAGGCAACAATTCACATTAAACGTATTGTTATCTCTTACTTTATTTCCGAATAACGCAAGATATATGTTTATAAATGAAAAATCAAGGCGTATTATTATGGTTGAAATTAGTTTCGTGCCGCGCAGTAGCTTGTGAAATTACGATAACGAGCCGTAAGATCGACAAGACCCCTTGGTTCAAGGTCAAAGTGCAAACGCTGTACTGAGCAGGTATTTGTCTTTAATCTAAGCTATTAATCCTAAGTAGCACAGAAGGCGTGTCGTTTATAAACGTGTGAATGTTTTGCTCGTCACATTTTGAAGTTAAAGAAATCAAATTTGGAATGTTTGGTACATTTTAAAAGCATTTCATATTCGAATTATATTAGTCGACCTTCGTAGAAGTCTATAAGATTACATTTTCGACATGCACTAAAGCGCAGTCTGATCCCAAACAGTGGCTGTTTAATTCCATCTGATAGAATTACCAATTCAAAATTACGGTGAGGCGAATAGTGGTGCGCTTTTGAATTTAAACTTGGCACGACGTCTAAGCATTGTGTTTGCTATTTACTTACGGTCCGGCGCTGCAAACTGGATTCTCCGTAAACCATAGAGATTATTACGTTTAGTTTCTTCGTCAAACTAACAGTTTCAGACTAAGATTTACGTAAAATAGTGTCCGTTTTACTTTTATATACCAACTAGCGCAACTCCGTCCGCGCGGAATTATAAAAAAAAACTAACTCGTAGCTTATGAGCTCTTCAAGACTATGTTCTATACGTGTGCCAAATTTCATCAAGATCCGTTCAGCCATTCTGGAGATACCTTTAAACAAACATCCATCCATCTAAACATTCGAACTTATAATATGTGTAAAATGTTGACAGCCGTGTTTGACAAGCATGTAAGCGATGATTTAAGATTGCCGTGGAATGAAAAGAATCGTGCAAAATGGAAATCGTTAGCCTGCCCAACAACAAACTTGCGCTAAAGATAAAATTAACAAGGGATTACATTAACGTGGAATATTACCAGATTATTGTTGATATTAAATATTATTTTAATGGCGATAAATCAAGTTTGTAACATGTTCGCGTGTTCTCGTGACCACCTTAAAAGCTCGGCCACTGGCGTAGTTTCAATCGCGATGTATAGATCTGCTTTGGGATAAATTATTTTCGACTTATAGGGCAATAATAGGTGAGTTTCTGAGCGCATTCGTCAGCAGTTATGAAATGATGTCTTATCTAGTACCGTCAATTAAATTTCCTTTATTGCTTATAATCTATTTTCTATTTTATTGTTTCGGTTTTAGGGTTCATTTTATGTTGAAGTGTTTCTTGTTTTGTTATCACATTTATGGGATTGCTGTCACATCATTAAATTGAGACTGCGATATAAAAAATTCTAACAATATTAAAGTATAAAAAGATCAATAAATCAAGAATACGTGTGATTTTCTTATGTCTTAGCGATAAGTGACTTGTTCTGTTTGTTTCTACGCATTCTAGTGTTATTTCTTTTTAATAAATTGCATATAAATTTGTCATACATTAAATAATATTTTAAAAGTATTCGCTACATTAGTAGAATTGTATGTTTCATATATTAAAGCATATGAGACGTGTCATTTAAGTTCAAATTATATTGCTAAGGATGGAATGCAAGCCGAGATAGTTGTCGGCCTCAACACCAAGCGAGGACGTTAAGTGGCGTGGACATACTTTTACTTCGTATCTTTGTTTGATATGCGATATCAGTTACTCAAGAATTATTGTTACAGTAGTATTAGCTATTCCATGATATCTAAGGTAAGGGACTGGACTCTCCAATGAGTCAGTCTTTTGCCTTGTGAAAAGACCAATTCCAGCCTTAGAGCGCCGATTGACTTCTGGAATTTCGGTGGATTAATGCTAAGGGTAAATATTTTTTAAGCAAGGTTTATAAGGTGTATTCTTTATAAGTGTGTTTTCGGCGCTGTCTTCCGAAACACAGTTTTAACTAGCTTAGGAGACAGAGTCCCAACAATTTTGTGAAAAGTGTTTTTTTTTTTAATTAAGTGTTTTTTTTAATTCAATTTACCCGGACATCTAAGCGTTAAAGTACTGGCTTTAAGTAGCGAGCTGTTAATCTGTATAGGAGTTTCATAATCTTACCTGATTGGATTATGGGCGTGTGTGCATTACTTTTTGTTAGTGCCAAACAGAAATTCACGAAGCAAAGTTGTGATGTCTATCTAAATAGAAGGTAAGGGTACGTTTTGTTCCTTTCTTTAATTTAGTAACTTGCTTTTACATACGTCTCTACTGAGAATGCGAATATGTCATTTAAATTATAGTAAATCTTTAAGTCATATTATTTAATTTATCAGTAACAGTGGCTACATCGCCAGCGATTCCTTCCGCGCGGTATTAAAAAAAATAGTAGCCTATGTGTTCTTTGAGACTTTGTTCTACAAATGTGATAAATTTCAGAGATATCGAGTAAGAAGATAGATTAGAGTTTGTATACCTAACTAGCTGTCGCCCACGACTCCGTCCGCGCCTAATTTAAATTTTATATGGGAAAAAGGACTGTTTTTAGGGTTTTCCCGACAGTTATTCGAATTTTTCTCATCTTTTTAACCTTCCCTAGACCTCCACGAACATTTCAAGACTAAGATAAGATAAATCCATTCTCAAGTTTAAGCGAGAGTAATAAACAGAAATTTTTTTTATATTATAAATATAAATAAATTCACAATTTTATGGATTACATAGTTCACAATTTGACAATATTACTTTAAATTGATGTAGTTATTTACTCATACAGGTCAAATCAAAGTGATGAGTATTTAAAACAGATGTTCTTGTCTATACAACTTTAGTAACTTTTACTATATCTACTGAACTAAATAAAATGCCCTGTAACATCCTAACTCGTTGAACAAGTTTGGTAGGAAATTGATAATGATGTATGCAAATTTATGTAAATTGGTAAATAACGGTAAGTTAATGATTGAATGAATATAATGAACCACTTGTCGGATATATGTTTTGCTTGTATATGTATTTTAATTATGGGAATATGATAGTTTAGTAATATAATGGTTTGATAGAATATTTAATAACATGTTGATATAATTAATGGTGTGTAATATTTTATGTATGTGTAAGCGTAAATTTCCACTGTCGTAACACACATGGATATAGCTATCTCTCTTTTTTCTATGAAAATGCAATACATGTGCACAACCGTGCGGTTTGCGCGAAACTTCCTGTCTCGCACAGCAGCGTTGTGGAATGATCTGTCCTCGGAGGTATTTCCAAACCGCTACGACTTAGGGTCCTTCAAGAAGCGAGCTTATCACTATCTCAAAGGCCGGCAACGCATCTGCGGTTCCTCTGGTATTGCTGATGTCCATGGGCGTCCTTGAACACCTCGGTGGTCCCGGTGCTCGTCTTCCCCCTTCTGTTATTAAAAAAAAAACATGTATTATAACAGTGGAGACAGACCGTGACTATTTTTTGCAGATAATCAACATCCATCTTAAGTAGGCGATCTATTTTAAGTATAGTACTAATAAAAGTTTTGAAAGTGTCTTATTAATCATTTGATTTTAAATATTTTTTGTACATGTTATTGCTTATATAAAAACCTTCAGTGTTGACTATCAATAGAAGTAGAGATTTCTATTATGATACTGAATCTTTTGTAAGGAGGTTTCCTTTCGTAACTTGAGCACGACAATAATAACAAAGGATTTAAAAGCTATTGTATATTTTTTATATCTTTTGGCATAAAAATACAGAATAAAGTCACTTTTATTAACAATTATTAAGTATTGAAAGTTATGACATTTTTAATAAAATACTTAGTTTTATTTGTATTTAAAAGTCGTATTTCTTGTACTTATTATACTATTACTTGTTCTTGTTTATATTCGTTTTTACACAAAGACCACCCTTTTGACTATTTTGTCATTTATTTTTCTTTTTATACTCTAATACTACTAAAAATGCAAAGAAATGCGGTGAAAATAGGATTTGCTAATCTTAAGGGCTTAGTGCCACAAACCACATTGTGCTGTTCCTTATAGGCGCCATCCATAAATACTCATCTTGTTTAGTGTTAGCTCTAACATACTACTAAGTAACTTTTACTTGTTAAGCAACCTCAAACCCTCTTAGCCGCAGACGTGTGAAAATTCTTTACACCCATAGTCGAGTTTTTATAGCAGGAATGTTCGTGAGTTATGCTAATTTACAAGAGGGCGCAACAGTTAGGTAGAGCAGGACGGTGCAGTATTACTGTTTAAACACACAATTACAGTCAACACTGTATATGCGTTGTTACGCGTTTAAACAATAGCCGTACTGCAATGTATTTGTCTACTTCTGTCCTCGTGTGAAACTGGCATAATGTTTATGACAAAAAACTCTAACATTAACAATGTGGATCGGAAACTATGATTATGAACGCTATGCGATTGTGTTTTATTGCATCGTGTTTTGTCTTAACACTATGAACATTTATGACGCTATTATATCTTGTCTACAGGTTGTTCTAAGTTTCTCAAAGTACGTACTTTAGCTATGAAGTAGTTGTAAGTCGTTTCAGCTATATAATAAAACTGTGAATGTTAGTGTAAGTTCTTTAATGAGTAATATTTTCTCTATTAAGCGCTTTTAAGTTATTTACAAAGGATTTAACTATTTCTTGAAACATTTTTAATATTTTTTCCAGTGTAAATATCAAAATGCTATACATATAAGTATCGTCATAGTTAGCGACTTTTCAACAACAAAAGTAAAACAAAAATATAACGATTATGGTGTACAAAGATTAATGGACCAGTTACAAAGTATCAACATTCTCGTTCAACAACTTTTTGCATTACTAATAGTTCTGATTTACATGCTATTGCAGCATCAATACTCTACACAGACAAGCCTACAGGCAAAATAAATGAATTGTTCATCATAAGATAATTACTTTATACAAGAGAAAGTAAGTCATCACTGTCAAAGTCAACATTTTTGAAATAAATTAATCAAGATGCAACTTAAATGTTTCATCTTTACCGCCATAGAAAAGACATCAACGAGTTGTCAACGACAAAAACAATTTATTGTATGAGTTACACGAAACTAATATCTTAGTTAAAGTGATTTGTAAATAGTAATAAAATCGTAGTTGTATGACTAACCATGTTATATCGCCTTTTTATCCATACATTGTATGACAGAATCTTAGTATGATTTTTTTTTACATTTTGTCAGTATAGATGACTCGTTTATATTAAAATAGTCTCATTAAAAACGTTATTTTAAATAAACCTTTACTTCGTATACTATTAAAGTTATTGGTTATGTTGGTCAAATCATTTAAATGTTTTATAATTACGGAAACTAAGACAAAAGTAATAACGTAATTTGCAGGTGTCTTTTCTAACGGAACATCTCAATTATGCTTTTATATTCACCGGAGTACGACGACGAAATCAATTAACAATTGCTGTCGTGAAACAGTGTTCATTTTACAGCTCAATGGACGGGAACGTAACGTCATAGTGGCGTCGTTCCAAAAATAAAATGGGGAATTTCTAGACATAATAAAATCTCAAGTTTCGAAGCGTGGGATTTGATCTTGTCAAGCGTCAAGAAAGCTTTTACGATTTGTGAAGAAAAAATTGACATTGACGTTTGCAAGGCGACATTTGACGTATGACTGTATTTTTTTTTAATTTTATATCTGACATTTTTCATAATAAATCTTTTGCTGATGTGCGTTTGTATAATAAAAAAAGTTTTGCTATCATGGAATCAATGAGAACTAACAGTGATTCAACTAACTCGACATTTTTTTCTATTATGAATGAGTTGATCTCGGGAGCAAACGCTTATACATTTTCATTTTGAATTCTATTGATTTTTTCTGCTTACTCTACTGAGATATAGACGGAGGCAATACAAAAGGTTTTACACCTCTGTTTATTATATTTATCACATCATCTCTGATACATATCCGCATTCTAGTCTTTTCTTGTGTATTTATAAATAAATTATAAATGCTATTTATAAATTACAGCCAATGCAACTCTGATTTACTAATCTGTCGCTCATTTTTTTTTATAAAAATAGCAGATTTTTTTTTTGTAAATTTACTAATATTTCTTTTACCATTCCAACTAAGCCCTAGGCTTGTGCTTGGATATGGTTTACGACAATAGTCGAATGGCGGGATTCGAACCAGCGACCTCGTGATCGGAAATCCGTAACCTTAATCATTAGGCTATTGAAGCTTTACTCATGTAGACTCTTAGTGTAGTTTAAGTATTATTAAACATTAAAATAAAATAAAAAACTTTTGACGATATCTTACAAAAAACATGGTTCATTTTACCTTTCTTTTAGTTGAGATACTTTGATAATATGATTATATTTCGAATTATATCGTATACTAACCAACATGATAAATTTACAATACAACGAAAACAAATCATTTATGCCCAAACACTTCCTTCATAGGAATAGTTGACAAAGTCCATTATCGTCACATGCCTCGGAAATTGCTTGATTCCTTTACTTATCTTTATTGTTGTACAACAAAACTTTCCTGGTTAGTCTATCGTTATTTTATCTTCTATTTGTTTGTTTGATCGTTCTTTTACTTTTTTTTGTTTAATGTTCGTAATGCTATTTTAAAGTTTTTTAAATTATCGGATTCGAAGTTTAAAAAAAAGGGAATATTGTTTTTATGGCAATAAAACATAAATATATTTCTTTATCGTATTTGGTATGTGTTTATTTACAGCCAGGATTTAAAAAAAAGACTAAGAAGGTTTGACCACAAATTCTTTTTAATAAAAATCTCGAACAAAAAAAGCTCAAAATAGTACATTTACTTAACAGCGTTTACAAGCTGTACAAATTGTACGAGGTTTTAAGATACACCTTTTATTGAAAAAAAAAATGTTTTCACTGTCCCTTCCTGGCTACAAGGTTTTGCGGCTCTTTTGATTGCGCCTGTGCACCGTGTCGGACCCCCTCTTGCCCTCTCCCTTCCTTGTCACACCTCAACTCGTCCCAACACCAAAGCAAATCGCCTTTTGTTTGTTAAACGCACAGTAAAATACGTACAGGCTTTGGATTTTTTTAACTTGAAGTTTTTGTAATAGCAGCTGTGAAATGAGATACACGTTCTCGACCCTTTTATGTTGTGGAACCTATGGATAGATGAGGGTAATAAACAAGATGATGGAATCGTTTATATGGCATTAGTTTACTTCTACTAATGAGAGCACGAAGTTGTTACCTTGATCGGAAAAATTTAGCTTTTTAAAACTATATTCGTTTACACAATTTACTATTTATAAATGTTTGTATGTTTAGATTTTTTAAGAGTATGTTCAGTTGAAAAATAGGTATAGACTTTGAAAGTTTTGCAACGATTTAAAGAAGTTTTATTGCAATTTTTGGTCAATAAATTTACATGTGAATGTTGGTAAAATTTGCTATAATAGCCAAATTATTGTCTAAGCGTTGCTGTGTTAACTTTAATGTGGTCACCGTGAGAGAATTTGTTGTTTCCTTAAAATTTTCGTACCGACCTTGTTACGACAAAGTTGTCAACCGCTATCGTATCGAAGATGATTTCGACCAATTAGCTTGATTGCGTTTTCGCCGATGCGAGTCGTTCAGACGTAATTTGCGTGAATCATTTACATGAAGAATGTTCGAGAACATCTGCGCACACATTTACACCTAATTTGTTTATTATTTTGTCCGAAGAAACTTATAATTGTTTTGTTCTAAGTAACTATTAAAAATGGAGCGGAGTCATGTTTTATAAAAAGACTAGGTTAGTTGGAATTGTAACTTTATCTCACGGAATACCTGTGTAATGATTAGGCGACTACCTTAGAAATTAATAAGTCGTAGAAGTAAAGAGATTTATATCTTAGTAAAGGAAGGAAGTACCATATATCGCTTTTTTTATTTTTTTTTTAGTTTTACAATCAATGTCATAAATATTTAACAGAACACAAAAGATTCCTTGGACAAAGAATTAGTATAGCTATTCAAAGGCTGCGAAAGGCACCGAAGATACGGTGCCTTTCCTAAAGGGATTACTTTTAATAATATATTTTAGTTAATTATTCGTTTTTGATATTTTATTTAATATCATAGATTTAAGACTCTTTTGTCATAAATTATATTTAAATTTATTGTAATAAAAAATGAAAGATTCCTAGTACTGTAAATGTCGTGCGAAGTGGAAATTTATGCTTATATCAAGGCCAGCAAGCCAAAAGTCGTGCAAGTTATGTACTAAGTTCGCCAGCTGCTAAATGAACAAGAGGTGACATCATCTCAAATGCTTTCACAACTAACCGCGCCCTCTCGTGATGTAAACTTTAATTCTAAAATAATTGTAGAGATCCCTATCATTATTGCACGGTCGCTTCGGATGACTGCCGGCTATGGACCGTAGTTTTTTGTAAAGGAATGTAGGCGTGGGAAATTTGAATAATTTTGTCTTGATTCACCTTTTTTAGTAAGCTAATGTCTTTATAAGATTTTTTAATTTTTATTTTGGCGTTTAAAAGTTGTATGATTGAGATTTTGTGAGTTTGTTCCATTTAATTAAACCTGCATACTTTTAATTTTTTGTTAATTTTATTGCAAATTGATGAAGGCTAACGCAATTGTTAATTCGTTCACTAAGTTACGGGCGTACATTTGCCGGCACCTCAACGTCTCCGATTGAGTGAGATCTTAAATTTTACGTAGAATTTTAGTGACACATTAAATTTAATAAGTATGAATCCATCACATATGCGTCATCTTTTCCGGATAGAGGCCTCTGTTTTATAACTAATTGACTTGATTCTAAGTCTTGTAAGCATTGGATTCTTTGTCCCTTTTTTCTTACCTCCCACTCGCAGGCGATCTCCGGACTTGAACATTAGGGTTGTTTTTTTAGCTTCTCGCAAATGGTCGTTATGAGTCCTTGTTTTTGTACATTCAACCGTGTTATTAGTAGATCGCTTTGTTGATTTTCTAAGGACTCTGAAGGATTAAGGAATTCTAATAAAAACGATTGTCATACTTTTTAAATTACAATAACATTAAGTTGAATTCTTTTTTTACACTTAATCAATGTCTTTGTAACTTCAAGACTTAATATAGATGTCACTGTTTCGAAGAAAATCTTTTGAAATTGCGTGCAATACCGTACACGTGATAGAATAGAGATTAGTTATGTAAAAACAAACATAAATATGAATTGTATCACGGATTCTTATACGGCTATATTTAGCGTTTAATTCGTGTCTATAAAATATCTCTGTCTCGTTCTATCCTTTCCTTTATAGTACGTTTATCTCCCTCATGTAACGAAATAAGACAACGTGACATTCCCTGGTCACTTACCAACATTAATATTGCCAAACCATACCAGCCATATAAAGCTTATAAGATCATATGAACGAACGAAATACATTCAAACAATCTTACTATAATAATATTATAAATGCGAATGTTAAGATGAATGGATGGATGAATGTTTGTTTAATGATATCTCCGTAACGGTTCAACGAATTTCGCTGAAATTTGACACAGGTGTAGAACATAGTCTAGAACATATACTTATTAAGTTTTTTTAAACTCCGCGCGGACGGAGTCGCGGGTGGCAGGTAGTATTGTGTAAAAAGGGTATGTAACTAGACCGGTAATTATAGTTCACTATAACAGAGACTTGTTTGCTACTGAGATGCCGCTTATAGACCAAACATGGAAAATTGATGGGAAAACCGGTCTGCCCTTCTTTATATCTCGCCGCCTATTTCCTTTAGTTAACATCATTACAAATGGACAGATTGAACGTTAACTTTACGACAGGTAAGCATTCGTATTGTTAATATAACCTAATAGAATAATAAGGACGCTTACTGCCACTCTCAGAGTTCAATGGAGACTTAAACAGTAGCTAAGTGTAGATTTATCATACTCAATCTACACCACGAGGCTCCCTTAGTGACCATTTAATAACAATGGTTGCGGCAGTTGGTTTGTCTATGCCATTTTACATTTAAATATTACGCATTTTAGATGCTTTTTATTTTTATACAACTCTGAGTTTTTTAAAGTTTCTTTAACTTAACAATGTATCACAAAACACTAAAATTCAGTACAACTTATTAGCCGCTTTAATCTTAAACCTTAACGAAACTGAGATATCAAGATTTGCGATAGCGATAGGGATAAGAGGTTCACAATAGCTTGCAGTTACATCGTGGTTCACATGTCCCATTTGCACTGTTCTCCCACGTAAGCCGCCTTAAATGCATGTTGAGCCATCGCCACATAGTATCTTATGAATACCGGGATTATAAGGCGTAAGATGCGTTTCGTTTTACGTTATTATGTCAAAAATAATTCGTCCGGAATTGAATATCGCTCAATAACACAATTACTTTCTTACCAAAGAAGTTTTCGATGCTCATTAGATTATTTCTAAATAACCTTCATATTATCTCCATTGATCTTAATTTTACGTGATTTTAAATTGAACGTGTCAAATTATCTACTATTTAATCGCATGCGTTTTATCGTATCAATACAAAGCGTGCACTAATCTCACTTTTACTAAAACCCTCACATAAAGCGTTAAATATTGACTTTCTCACGTGCGGAATTAATGTCGCATCCACACGTTTTCGCGCGTAATCGCCGCCACGTTCCGTTACACGCAATGCGTGGGACATCCAAACAAAGGCATACCTAACATTCAAATGTTTGAATAGATTCGTTACGGTTTGCATAGCGGCCTGTTAATTGCTTTATGAGGTGAGTGAGATTCTTCTAATTGGACAATTTATGTTTTCTTTTTTTTTGCATAACACGATACGACTTGCATAGACCTATTCAAGTATGTAGTAACGCAATAAATAAGACGATGATCTTTTGGCAATCCTTGCGATAGGTCAGTGTCCTATTAATTATCGTAAATAGGCTAACAACGATGAGTGCTACAAATATATACAAAATTACGCAAATGTTGATGTTGTTTATAAGATAAATAATTTGTTTATTATAATCAATTCTCCTCATTTAGAAATAAAACGTATCGTGCGTAAAAACGACATTGTTGCAGATATGTTGATTGTTAACCAATGCACTTGTTAGTAAAAGAGAAAGGGGACTTAATTTATCTTTAACGCCTTCGCGAAAACAAGGACATTTGATGCAGTGGGCAGTTGTCTCTTAGAGTGTAACTATTATTATAAATTAGATGAATAGTTATATTTATAGGACTAATAAACAGGTTTAAAGTTAATAAACAGAAACCTTCCTAAGCTCAGGTTTTCTAAGCAGTCAGATATCTATTAAATATTATTTGTTTCGTCCCCATAGTACGTGTTGCCCATGATTGTGTGGCAGATGCCTTATGTTACCCAAGAATGGTAGTCAGTGCGGCAGATGTTATGTTTTTTTTTTAACCAAAGACAGGTAGGTTTACCTTCTTCCTACAAAGTAAAAAGACAATCTTCATCTAACACACGTCTCTTTTTTGCGTACAAATTTTTAAACAATTCGAAACCGAATCGTATACCTTGAAATAATTAAAGTGGCAATCTGTTCCCATTGTCGAATATGGAGATATTCAATGTTATATTAGATGTAGAAGACGCTGGTCTTACAAGTTACAATTATACATTATTGCATTGACTCATTGCATTAAATCTTTATATCTTTATATATATAATTCTTCTGTGAGTGTGTATGTCACTGAACTTCTCGCAAACGACTGGACCGATTTTGATGAAATTTTTTGTGTGTGTTCAAGGGGATCTGGGAAAGGTTTAGATTCACAATTTTGTCCGCTGGACAATGTTTTTTTAATTAATTTTTAATTTATTAGTAGTTGTTGATTTTGGAATTAACGTCGTGTAGACAGGAAAACGTCTGTCGGGTCCGCTAGTAATGATATATAATTTTGTCTCGAAGTGGTAAGTCTTTCTTGCGAATGTTACGTCTTAACCGCACACACCTCTATTCATTTTACTGACTACAGTAATGTCTATTAGAAAGAATGTCGCAATTTTAATATGTCAACATAAACGTTCTAAGTCAATAAGTTAACAAAAACGTATAGGTCTGAATCAGTGAGATTTTTAGCTATTACTAAATTAACATTACAACAGAAGATCGTCTGCGGAGAAAGTTTGATGACATTACGTTTCATACATTCTTTGTTTTAAGTATGTATTATTTGTCTAGTTATGTCATAGATGATTTCACGTTTTCACTGTACTTATTTTGTACATTAATTATAAAATCTTATTTATATTAAATGCGAAAGTTTGGATGGATGTTAGTTACAAGGTATCTCCGGAACGGCTGAACGGATCTTGATGAAATTTGGCACAGTTGTAGAACATAGTCTGGAAGAATACATAGGCTATTTTTTTTAATCCTGCGCGGTCGGGGTCGCGTGTGACAACTAGTATATTCATATAGTGCTTAACAAGTTATACTAATTTGTCATTGCATTATAATAAACTCAGTAAAAAAAAATTACATTCATTTTATTTAGCCACTTTCCTTTTGTTTTTTCCTTAGTAAGTATTCGACATGACACAATTTGTATACAGATTGCAGTATGAAAATATCCAGGTGAAGTTATGCCCGAATCGAATAATCTAATTCCCTCAAGCAAGACACGGTATCGGTAGAATCCGTCTGCGCGGCAGCAACGGCGTCTAATGGCTACCCTTATCTAGCCAAGTTACTTGAAGCATTTTACAAATTATACTCATTAGGTTTAATAATTAAATGTGTGTCATATTTCAAAATTTCTTTTCACAATGATAACAACTGAGGATTTTTTTTTATTATTCTGTTTTTATTATTAATTATCTATTTGTTATCGATTAATAATATAATTTATATCTTTGTTTTTCAGGTATGTATAAGTAAAAGCCGTCTATAACACATTTACGTGAGTTTAATTTGATTTTACTTTAGAATTAAGAACTATTTCCGACTCTTGCACAATAACTTCTAGACTGTTAAATAAAAATCGTTGTATAAATATAGCATTTAAAACCTTCTTTCTTGAAAGTATACAACGGTAAATAAGTATACGATATTTAATGAAAATGGAAATCAATTAAAATTTATCTTAGGTCTATGATTAATCCTTGACCGTACCGTTGATTATCCCTTGGTTATCTTTAATCGAAGTTAATGTTAAACTATCGGTCAAATGAAGCGATTAATAACTTCCTAGTTTAAATAGAAAGGAAGCTTAACATATACGCTTTTCACTAACCGGTGCGTAAGATCAGATAAATGTCGGGTGTGTCGAGATCAATATTCCCTTCCTCGTTGTTTGTTACGTTCAGAGCCGGATTTACGGTTGTACTCAACTGTCGGAAGTCTAGTACTAGAAGTGTACAGTTTAATTACAACAGTACAGTCAGCTACATTAATTTATACAGTTTTTCAAAATTGTAGAAACTGGTCTATGACGTCGGTTTCAAAAATAACATGTACTCATTCTTGGATGGAAGCATAGATACCGATTTGTGTATGCATATCTTTAAAACTAAAGGCGTATATAAGTTTCTGGAGTTTTATAAATGTATACATTTATGCAGCTGACTGTACAAGTATTAGTCAAGCTAAACGACAATGTAATTAGTAAAAAAATGTTAGTGTAATAGAAACTACATAATTTACACAATTAATTGTTATGTATTTAAGAATATTTATATTTCCATTCAAGAATGTATAACATAAATAAATATACCCTTCGATATCTCATTGACCGAGTCGTGTACCAATACGAATCTATAATTTTATCAGTGGACAGAATCTGTCCGCCTTTCACACCGTCAGCATCAGTAGGCAATGGAACATGGCATTGTTTACACCGTAGTCCCAGCTTTATGAATGTTATGACTGTTCCGTTGTTTCTATTGTCATACTGTTTATTTATATCGCATCGTATTTAATAATATTGCGTTATGTTTTTGTATTGTAGAGTTGGTTAACTCAATAGATATTTGTTTTACCATTGTAACTATAAACAGTTGAAGTGATTAAAGATTGGCTTAACGTCCGATTACACATTTTACATTTAATATGTGAAGATTTTTTTTAATAATAATAAAAATCCTTTATTTAGGCAACAAAAGTATGATTAAATTACAAAGTTGTAGTACGGCTGCTTCCTAAACTAGGTTCTAGACCCGTATTATAGAAGCCAGGACTCTTTCGTCTTAGTGCTATAGATTAAGTAAAAGATTAGTAACATCGTGAAATTGCTTGCCTTACTTAAGAATTACAAAAAAAGAAATTTACAATTAAAATAGCTTAATATATGTGTATGTAAATATTTGTGCGTGTTTATGTATGTACGAGTGAATGTATATGATCGTGGGTGTATGTATGTTTCTGGGAGAAAAAAAATTATACGTAAGTTACAAATTAATAGATCTCTTTTGTTTGGAAAAGTTGGTTGGAATACAAAAGGTTTTATCTCTCTTAGTTGTCACTACCGAAACGCTCAAAAAAGAACACATTATCTTTGTAAACCTAAGATAAGATTATTGTGGTAATGGAAACCCACCTTAACTGTTAAAGTACATTACCATATGTGAGTCACGAAATTAAAAGTTTAAAACATTAGGCGCCATACATTTGACTATTACGTATTCTAGAGTCGCAAGAATGTTAATATGGAAATTGTTTCGCACTGGCTTAGTTTAGGTAATGGACATGTAACGGCATTTACTTATGTCACCGATTGAAAATGTTTGGAAATAAACGGTTTCATATAATAATCAAAGCAAGAATATTTGAACTCAGGAGAAGTACCAAGACATCAGAAGTGAAGTAGTGGTTAAGGGACATTTGCGTTAGGGGTTCGATTAATAAGTTCAAAGTAATGTAAGGAAAAGTTTGAAATCATGTCATGGTATTTTCACGAATATCCACTAGAATACTATAATGGCTTGACTAACAGACATACTAACTGCGGTTGCCTTAACTATTATACGACTCAGAGTACGCCAATACCTAGAAATCTTTTTTAAAACAATAAAATGTTTACAGTAGCCCAACGGCCTAGGTATTGCGTTAAGCCGCTTAGCGTAGCATTCGCCTGATGTCACATAATGTTGTCCATTAATACTCACAGCACGTGCTTCAATGCATTCCCAAACAAGTCACGCTCGCATCTACAATATATCGACACAACACGTACGAATCGATATTGGATCGATTATTTATCTATTATCGATTTTTTTTCTGTATTTCTTGTATGGTCCTATGGAACGTTTGTGTTATGGTTAGCAATGTTTTCTCGTCACAACTACAATTTTAAATCGATATTACATTTCTACAGTCAATACCAATTATTTAATCTGATATCCATTTTTTCCTTTGCCTTAGTTCTATAGAAGTCTTAGCATTCAAGATTAGGAATGGCATTTGATCCGTTGCCGATGATCTTTATTATACTATTGTATTTGTACTGTTAAATAATTATTTCTTAAGAAATGGTTTGTTTGTCAAATAAAATATATAAATAAACTTTGAAGCCGATTTCTCAAGCAATAAATCTTTTTTTTATTGGTTCTATCACACTCTATTTGGCTGTATTGTGTTGACTAATATGCAGTTTTTTTTCTATAGAATTTGATATAGCCAGAGGTGTTTGAATGACCGGAATACGATTTATGCAAAATCGATAATTAGATTTATTTCGTAATACACGTCCGGGCTTGTTACTTTTCAAATTACATTGGTCAATATTTCGTAACGTAAATTCCATCAACGAGTACAGTGTGCAACGCAAATTGGAATGTCAATGTAACATTCTAGGGCAACGTACGACAAAACCAAATATACAATCCCTATAAATTCTCTTCAAGTCTATATCAGATTCCAATCCAAACTCTACCATAGATAAACTACAATTTACGCCAACATTTCAATATCCCGAATCGCCCGCGAGATCATCCTTGCAGAACTAAATAATAACTTAATTAGTAGTTTATGAGTTATTCCAGACTATTTTCTACATGCCACATTTCCAGCGAGATCCATGCAGCCGCTCTGGATATGTTCTAACAAACCATCCATCTAAACATTCACATTTATATTGTTAGTAAAATTTTATAATATCACTTTATTTTATCGCACAATTAATACGAAATTAACAAAAAGTCAGATGTCAATATGGCCGCCGTGTATGGAATTTTACGCGCATATGCTTAATTAAAGCTTTCATTCGGAATAATGAAGCACATGTCATGCTTGTATCACACAAGGGTAGAACAGCGACGCAGTACAGTACGACTGTATTGCTATTATTAAACGCGCACCTACAATCAAAGCAGTATTGCTTTGTCTTACCTTAGTGTGAAACTAGCATTGTCCTTGTGTGGTACTAGCGTTAGTTTGGTTAGATCATGAAAGTCAAATTCATTGCATTTGAATAAGATATCAAACTCCAAATCGGTTGTTTTATTGCAATCGATTGATTTAAGTAAATTCTTGAACGCGAGGAATTTTGCTAACTGTTAGTTAAAGCTTTAATTTATTAATTTTGAAACAGTGTCTTTATTTGTCTTTGTGGTAATAAATCTTTCGTTATAGAGTAATTATTATTTGTTTAATGTCCTTCAATCCAATGATTTATGTTTAAACAGTGCCAAAAGAAACAATAGGGCGTTTAGACCCTATCCTTTGCTAGCCTTCTCTTGTATAAAATTTGTAAAAAATGTTCGAGAGTTCAATTAGTTCTCGCATATTATCTATCTATTACTTATTTCAACCAAGAGTCTTATGTTTTGTTTAGGAAACACGCTATCGTATTTTGCTTCATATAAAGATCGGCTACCGGCGTGTTAGCGATATGTTGGCTGCACTTGCCGTGTTGCCGTGTCACGCTGTCTGCGCTCGGCGGGTCACCGCCCGTGAACTCCGGCTTCCTCTGTGAATCAGTGTCACGCGCATACCGATTTATTTAGGACGCGTGTTAGCCCATTTTATTTCGTCACTAATTTTTAATATAATTCTGTTGCAATACGTTTTGTTTAAACATGTATTATACGTTAGATTGTAATTTAATGGCTTGTTTTGAAAAATTGTGTAATATTTCGTAGGATAATTTGATTGGAAAAGAAAAACAATCTTTTTTTTACTAGAAGTACAAGATATTATTCAAATAGAAACATTTGACTGTCAATAGCGCAGCCATATAAATATTTTATTGGATTTACATTAAGTACTTAGGTAGTTAAACATTAACGTAAAGGACAGTTACGCTTAATTGGATTTCATTGTACTGTAAAACTTGATCAATAATTATTATTATAAATAGGACTTAGCTTAGGTCTCTTTAAAGTTGGATTAACAATATTATGGTTGAGGCAGCTCATTAAATAAAAAACAAACTATATTAAGGAGTGATATATGCGAAAATGACCCTATGGACTGTGTGATGAGAGAAAGTAATTTTGTGATATTAAGTACCTTTTTAACTGGAGTCTTGCGGACTTGAACCTCCTGGCAAAGTTAGAAATTTTTCTTTTACATTTAATGTAAACTTGCAGCGAAATAATTTAGGTAAAGTTATGTATTATAATAATCTTATAAGATCGTGCTCTAAACTGTTGGGGTAAGTCTAGTTATTAATGTGTTTTATTGCGCATTTTGTTTTATACCTATTGAGTTTTTTTTAGGTTATTTATAGAAACAGATTTACGTTTCAAAACCAAACGATTACAGATACAAAATACTTGAGGATTTTATAAATATTTTTAATCAATGAGAATCGGCAAAAGGTGTATTGATAAAAAAGCCGGAGGCAAAACAACGTTTTTGAGACGGCTAGTAGGCCACTATTTAACGCGAAGTAGAAAGTGAGTCCCACTTCTTGAAGTACCTAAGACAACAGAACAAGGTACGGTACATGAAAGTGTTTCTTATTTACAACCGTCCGATCTTCATGCAAACTGGCTTTACTTGTGACTAAGTTGGTACAATAAATGAATAGCGATAATTAGTGGCCACATTTAGAGTGACTAACACGAAAAGAGTCATTATATAATAGTAATTTTTTTTTGTTTAATATAAAGACATGAGTGTTTTTATTAATTTGCAGCAAGAGCAAAGTCAGTAAACAACTGATGTAAAAATTACAAAATAAGGTACATAGTCAAACCTTGTTTTATTCATAAAAACTGAGGCACTTATGTTCTTTAAAATCTTAAGGCATCTACATATTACTAATTTTTGCTTATGGGCAAATTGGTCATAAGAAAAACTTTCCCAAGAGCTTTTTTTTATTAACACGTAATTCGACGATTTTTTTTGTAGAAAAAAAACTGTTTTTTTTTGTAAAGTCATACTTACGTAATTTTCTCTAACTATAATTTTGTAGTGACGTAACACTGGAATTTCTTGCAAAACGAACAAGTTTAATACTTGTAAAGCTCAAGTATATTGGTGTTAGGCTGCGGTATACGATTTGTTTCACGACTTAACGTTTATTACCCTAAATAATACGCTGTGTCGTTATTGAAACTATATATAACCGAACGGAATACCGTTATTTACAAATTACTAAATTTAATAGCACACTAGTCAAGTATTTTAGAAGGTAAATAAAAGATAGGTATGTAATGCGTTTTATTTAATTCGATTCCGGTAGTAATTCACTGTTACAATATTGTGGTGAGTTTTGTATCAACACAATGAAGTTATTCCTCAAATTCTCTTTGAAAAAACAAAGAGGTTAAGAAATAACGTTCATAAAGGACATAAGATTAACAAAGACGATCTTCGCATTAGATTATTCATTTGGATATTGATAAGTCTTACCAAAATCAAGAATAGTAAATCAAAAACCTCTGCAAAGATTCGTACCATACTTCAATAAGACCAGTGATCTTAAATCCACCGATTATCAGGCTGCATCGACATTTAAATGAATTAGAAACTAACAAATACAGTTAATTTCGCTTAAAGCTGTAGAACAGCTGTACAAACGGTAAAGCAATTGTTTTTCAGATAAGGAAAGTGAACGTCAGTTTGACAGCGGGGCGGCCATCTTGAATTTAATGTCAAAGTTCACCCGCGCCAAGTTTCACCGCGGGCGGTTAGGAGACGAGTGGGTTTCGCACGCGATTTTCAGATTGTGGATGCAACAGCTATTATAATTGACCAGTATTATGGAAAATAATGATTTGAAATTGTCTATAATGGTGATGGATTTGTCTACGACCGCTAATGATGTTTAAACTACCCTCTATTTTGTAATAAAGTTGTAATATTGTTATATAAAATGTATTTTTTTTAAATTACTTAAATTTTAAAAACAACATGATATTTAGATAAAGCTGATGTCCGCTCTTTTCTTTTAATGTATCTGGTTACCTTAATTATTAAAACACGAATTGTTAGTGTCAGACACTTTTCTTAATCCAGAAACTTGTTTTATAATTTTACTACTATTCTAATATCTGAGTATAAGTTAGTTGCTGAAATTACACTTTACGTAAAACACAAATTCTAACGATATTAAAATACATGTTGTGCTACAGTTTACTCTTTCTAACATATTCAGCTAACAGTGTGTGAGACAAGAATAGGAATGTAATGCGTTCCAATACGCGGTAAGGCGATTACAGCGCCTTGGGACTTTATTACTAATAAAGATAACTTGGTAGTTTAATTCGACAAAGCACTCTTTGAATCTTACGTATTATTCTACTCAATATATCCTTTTAGTACACTACAAAATTGACCAACTTGCAAATAACACTCTTATAACTGAACTCAATCAAATAGAGATTTTTATTACCTTAGAAAACCTGTCTTTTCCTTTTCCTTATTAAAGTTATTTACTTCTTGAATCATCATTGTATTTAGATTTAAATAGGGTGAGCAGTACGCAACAAGAGTAACTTCAAACCTCTTTAAATAAATCGCATTTAAGTAGAAAATGCAGTCATTTGTGATATTTCCGAGAAGATCTAAGATAATTTACTTACACAATAATCATGTCATGTTAAGAAGTAGTTTAAATTGATTTTGAAAGTATTGTTAAATCGTAACTAAATTGCTTTGCATAATATCTAATGCGTTTAATGTTATACTCGCGTGTCAGTTGAATAGGGGTTCCCAAACTTATAGATCATGAACCATGATGTGGCCCGCAAATGGTATTATGTCACCGTCAGATTGTTAATATCGCCATCTTATAATAACCAGTATAGTATGAATTGGTGGAAAATGAAGCGACTTTTTTTCTTTGTATCTTCATAAGGTGGAGTGGATTTGACGGAGGTGGTGTGGTCTTTCTTGGCGTTTTCTATTCCATCGATTAAAAGCAGGCAATTTATCTGCAATTGCAGTCGTTGGGTAGCGGTCACTTCGATATTTCGTAGAATTCAGGTTGCTAGTTTTCCACCTTATAAAAAAAAATGGAGTTCATTGCTCTTAAGAATGTCTAAAAAAGTAAGTGTTGGGATTAACTGAAATATTTTAAAAGCCCTGGTCTAGATGGTAGACATTTATGCTTATAATCAGTTATTATTGCAAGCTTTAAACGAATTACAGTTTTAATGTTATTACCTTTGAGATTATTTTAGATTGTGTCCGCTTTGAACATTTTATGGGCAGTATTTTACGGATAATCTAATTTTGTACACGTTATAAAAGTTGACATTTATTGTTAATAATTATAATATAAGATTTTATATTTTTAGAAGGATTATCTAATTAAATCACACAATAACGTTAAACCGCTTACGATGTACTGATGAATGTACAAGGTACAGAATTATAAAATGCATAGATGATTTATTTTTATATCTAATTAGTTGTCGCCCGCGACTTCGTCCGCGCGGAATTAAAGAAAACATTATTTGTAGTCTAGGGTTCTTCCAGATTAATTTGTATATGTATGACAAATTTCATCTATATCTGTTCAGCTGTTCTGGAGATACCTTCAAACAAACATCCATCCATCCAACCATCTAAACATTCGCAGATATAATATTAATAACTCACTTAACAAAAGCGATGTAACAAAATGTCTCAATGTAGAGCTAAAATATATTTATACTGACATGCTGACCCACTTATCGTGGGTTTCTGGAACCAAAAATCTCGTTTAAAACACATTGTTACCTTTGTTTTGTCAAAGACAACGACAGGGACTACGATTTATTTTATACGGAGATTTTCGCCTCAGAAACCCATCATTACTCTAAAACTCGATAAACTCATAAACATTTTAACACAATATACTTTATCTCATAATTTTCATAACCCAAGTGAAAAAATGGAATCGCATAATGACCGCCATGTTTGGCATTTGACGTGTCTCTGTTAGCGCGTTGTATTGAAATGAAATATAAGATGTGATAGTTGGGGATGTCCCTGTCCATGCTCCGTATGCGTTGCTTATCTCGATACGTATCGGAGTTGAATCGAACACGCGTATCGAGATAGCTTTATGGCTGATGCCCGCTTAAAATATTGTCGACAAGATTTGAAGATACTATTGGCATTCAATTTAAATTATCAATTTTCGTCATACATTACTATTTTTTTTTACCTTCTCTATACTAATATTATAAAGAGGAATGATTTGATTGTTTGCATTGAAAAGGCGCCAAAATTACTGAACGATTTGAATGACGTGCTTTTGTTACAAAGTCCAGTGTCAGAATGAATAATGAGGGGACATAAACGTCGACATTTTAGTAAGACTAGTATTGAGTCAATACACTGACTCATTTCCTGATTTTCTTTCTAACACTAGTAATTAATAATTGCAAAATTGCTAATTTAAAATAGGCATTTGTTCAATCATTACTTCTAAAAACTATGGTCAAAAGTGTCATGTAGTGTTGCGTAAAGGTTAACTGTTAATTTAAAATTCAAAAGCAATGTAATGTCAGAGAATCTTCACATCATTGTGTGTCAATCTCACAGATTGACTTGTAGTCTGTAAAGTGCAAAGTAATTGAACCATCATAACCTCTTAGATATGTTTGAACATAGAAAGCATATGAAAAAATATTTTAAACCTGTCTTTGAAGATGTTATCATAGGAACTAGTATGAAACATAAGGTATTATTTTGGTATAAGAATGGACTATGTTTTTTATCTTAGGTGGCAAATAAGCGAGCGGCCACTAGAAATCGCTGAAATAGTGAACCGATGCCCATAGACATGCGCAATTGCATATGCGTTGCCTGCCTCTAATCAACGGATGATGCACAGAAAGAAAATATTTTCCCTTCCCATGCATCCTCAAATGCGGAAAGTCTACTTCCACTTCCCATCCTTTCCTTGTAAGAAAAAGAGTGGGAAGGGAAAGATAACTAAATTAAGCCTCCGGGACGCACACTTTTCAGAAGAAACGCGGAATTGCTTCCAATTCATGCTTGCCTTCTGTGTGGTCGTGGTATTTCTCATTGCGTGCCGGGCGTACGAATTCGTGTGAAGATGTTAAAGCGGGTTCTACCACTGTTAGCGGGGTCTACCACTGTTAAATCTTCCATTCAATGTTTTCTTTTTTTATAGTTAGACGAAGGAACATTGATGATAACTCAGGAATTCAAATCAACATACCTATAGTTAAGGTTCTATGAGTAAACATCGTATACAAATTTATTTACCGTCTTGAAACTATAATTTATACTCGATGTCGGTTCAGCTTATTGAAAGTCGAGAATAATCTCATGAATGTCATACATTGCGGCTTACAGGTCCGTGATGTTGCAAATCGTTGTGATTACGCAAGTAAGGAAATGATGCGCAAGTCATCTTTACGGCCATAAAGTGCAGCAACTTTTACTATTGAATTGATAGATCGACCTGACTAAAGTTTAATGACTTTAGATTAATTGTTTTTAGTAAAATTTAATAACACTTTTCTTATTTGTGTAATAATAATTACTTTGATTCTTTTCTCTTTCTTCTTTTTATCAGAGAACGATCCTTGTACGGTTGACTTATTTTTATATATCGTTAGTGTTACCTAACAATACATGTTCTTAGTTTTTTTTTAATAAATGACAACTACACTCTTTAGCCGTACTCTTTTTTTAAAATTTCTAATCTTTGGTTATTTGTAACTCATGTATTTCCACTATTCAGTTTTTTGGCGTTCACAATTTATTAAATTACATACTACCAATTTTTCATAAGTCTGTCTATCATTATTTAATTCATTTAACAAAGCTTAAAGCTTTGCTTTATATAACAGAAAAGTAATTTTTAAAACTCGTCTGATATCTAACTGGTTTATTCGAAAGCTATTTTGCATAATGATTTGGATGATTGATCTTGAAGAAGGTTAAATTTATGACTGAATATTTGTATGTTATTTATAATATATGAAAGATATATTAATAAACAAGTGAATGCAGTAATGAACAACTTTTTGATTACATCATTATTGTTAAAAGTCATCCGTTTATTTATATCTTAATACTATTATAAAAGCGATGTTCAGAGGGACGTTTGTTAGAAGGTTACTCCAGATCGGTTCAACGGAACCCGATGTAATTTTGGCACAGATATAAAAAAATAGTCTGGAAGGTCACATACTTACTCCCGGAATACCAGCCGATAGCTAGATAATAAAATGTTTTTTTTTCTCTTTAAACAACTATTAAATCTAGATTTAAACATATGTCTGAAGAAGTAATATTCCTTACCTTTTAGTTCTAAAATGACCTTAGTAAATTAAATCTAAAGATGTATTTGAATCCAAATGAAAAGCAAAGCTAAGAAGAATTTTATTTAAATTTTTCTATTAGTTAGCACTTACATCAACTGAAAGTACCTAAAATTATTTACATTGAGCCTAAGGCTAAGAGGATCACTAAAATATCTGCCTACTCTTCATGGTGAAAGGCGTTAATATTTATTACTGACTTAAATCCTTTAGTAAAATATATTTAAAATGGAACGCATTCAAATGCTTTACTTTTTGTTATATCAGATTTATATCGCCATTGTTTTAATTCCAGCTCTGGAAGCGTCTGGGTACTTTGAAATATGGATCCTTCTTTGAAAGTGTTACAAAAAATATTCCTCGGGGAAAATAAACATGCAAATTACATCGCCACAAATGACTAAAGAAGTAATACGTTTCGTGTGTCTCTTTAAATTGATCGGTTACAAGATCGTGCAAAAAGTTGTGTATCTACTCGTATTCACTATGTTTGCGTTGTCGCAATAATGTGATTACTGTGGCCGAGAAATTGTTTTAAATGTATCAAGGTATTGTTGCAAAATAAACATGTAATTTAAATGTAATAGAATTTACTATATATATAAAAGAAAGTTGTGTTAGTTACACTATTTATAACTCAAGAACGGCTTTACCGATATGGCTGAAAATTGGTGAGGAGGTAGCTTAGAGCATGGAGACGAACATAGGATACAATTTTTTTATTATTATTTTTTCTTACTAATATTATAAATGCGAATGTTTAGATGGATGTGATGTGGATGGATGGATGGGTGTTTGAAGATATCTCTAGAACGGCTGAACGGATCTAGATTAAATTTGGCATACGTATTAGGCTACAATAATTAAATTTTTTAAAATATCCACTCGGACGGAGTCGCGGGCAACAGCTAGTTTTTAATAAATCAGATACGTCTTAAGATAATACATTTTTATATTATTAGTTTGCTTTAGAAATTAAAACAAAAATAAATGTTAGAATCGTTACATCCACTCATTCTGCATTGTACCCAAATCAAATGCAGGTAAAATACGTTTTTTTTTTCTTTTCATGTTAATAAGAAACTAAACTTTGACCGATCACGAATGGAATGATACATCAATAGAAACTCGATATTCGAAATAACCTTTTTGGTTTTCCTGTTTAAAGATAATGTTTGGCGAAGACAAATGAGTTATGATTTTTTTGTCCTTTTGCACCGCTGATTTGTAAGCCAAAACCGTTCTGGAGATACTTTCTTACAAACATTCATCCATCCATCCAAACATACCCATTAGAATATTGTTGAGATTTGTTTTTTTAATTTGGTAAAAAAATGTCTATTTGACTTTTTACCAATTGTTCTTTTGTTTTTATTGAACGACGTCTCTGGATTCGCAACATACGTTAATTTATAAATTGTCGTATGAAGCCAACAAATATATCCGGTGAAATACGACACAGCATGTCCATTTTGTGCTGCGCGTCATAAATTATATCTGCTCTCTTGGCCTAACAGATGTACAACGGGTAAATCATCGGACCAAGATATAAACTTAATCAGTATTAATAAATAGAATAGGATATCTGACACAATCAGTAGTGTTAGTTGGCTAAATCTATATCAAAAGACTTCTTACTAATATTATAAATACGAAAGTTTAGATGGATGGATGTTTGTAGGAGGTATCTCCGGAACGGCTCATCCGATATCGATAGAATTCGACACAAATGTAGAACATAGTCTAGAAGAATACATGAGTATGATGGCTACATAAGTTCTTTTTTAAATTCTTGGCGGACAGAGTCGTTGGCGACACCTAGTACATATATTATAGTACGACACATTCGGAGCTATAACTAATGCTTTTCATTATATTATACAACGTGATTAGAATTATAACAAACTCTATCTATTCGATTGTTTAATGTTTTTTTCCGGTCGACAACTTTAGTATTTAAAATACTCGCATTAAATTAAATTAACGGTTACTCTTGTAACTTGGGCCTGAACTTGTTTTAGTAATGCACGCCTATACTGTCCGGACTGCAATAGTACGGATGCCGGACTGGTTAGCGCGCAAGGAGTGCGTTTCCATTGTCCGAGACGCTGAGAATGTTGCTTTGAACGTTGTCATATGCGGTTTGTACGATGTCTGCGATCACCATTGTATGTGTGTTAAAATGTAACCCATCGTATTTTTTTATTTATAATATTTCTGTAACTGAAATTAATAAAATTGTTTAGATACATTAGCTTTTACTAATTTAATTCAATTAAACTTCAAAGAATCATCATCATCAGCTCACTATAGGTCCCCACTAAAAGCTATATATAAACATGATTATGCAAATTGCAAAGAATAAATCTACTCGTATATATCTTTATTTATATATATATAATTCTTCTGTGAGTGTGTATGTCACTGAACTTCTCTCAAACGACTGGACCGATTTCGATGAATTTTTTTGTGTGTGTTCAAGGGGATCTGGGAATGGTTTAGATTCACAATTTTGTCCGCTGGATCCGCAATGTTTTTTTAATTAATTTTTATGTCCCGACAGTTATTTTAAATTTTCAAATTAAAGACGTGTAGACAGGACAACGTCTGTCGGGTCCGCTAGTCTATATATATAAAAATTCGAGAACGGCTGAAAGGATTTATCTTATGTTGATCTTGAAATGTTCGTGGTAGTATAGGGAAGGTTTAAAGGGTGAGACAAATTCGAATTATTGCTGGGAAAACCCTTTAGGAACCTTTTTTTTAATCCCTCGCGGACGGGATCGCGGGCATAAGTCTTAAATATAATATCTAAATAACAGTAGCAAAATGTCAAAAATAAATTGAAAAACAGATATATCAAAAACTAATCTTTATATCTAATCTAATGAATATTTTGCGACAATAATTAAATTTTATCTTTTGTAGCGAAAACTTTGGTTCTCTTTTGTTGCATCATTAAGATTTCATTACGTTCAAAAGCTTCGACTGTTTTATCTATGTCTTGTATCTTAACGGATACAAGGAGGTGATTTTATGCAACTATGCTACGTAATACTATTTTTTTTTATCATAAGGTGGCAAACGATCGAGCCGCCACCTGAAATCGCTAAAATAGCGAAGTGACCGTTGCCCATAGACATACGCAATTGCATATGCGTTACCTAACTTTAATCGACGGAGGAGAGGATGCACAGAAAGAAAATATTTTTCCCTTCCATGCATCCTCTCATCCGGAAAGTCCACTTTCATTTCCCATCCTTTCCTTATGAGAAAAACGGTGGGAAGGAAAAGAGGACTAAATTAGGCCTCCGGGACGGATATAAGGGGTCTAGGAACACCAGTATTGTAGAATTTACTTTTTGATATTTTAAGTAACGAATATTGTTATTGATTTAGTTATGTTTAAATGTCTATAATTGTCACGCAACATTTTAATACTAAGTTTTTATACCCATTTCAAAAATAAGAAAAATATAAATCAAATGGATAGGCTATAAACCTTGGTATTTTGTGCTTATTTGATCATCGCCATTTGACACTGACTTTCCAATTGGTACAGGTGGTGAAGTTACGACTATTAATAAAGCTAGAATTAATTAAATGGAACTTCAACAGGCGCGTTTACGGAACAGCGCAGAAGGTGTTATTTCCAAGCAATGGCCTGTCCATTTGTAGAGATTATTGTTTTTAACCTTTCGTTATGTAAATATGTAAATTGTAAGAAGAAATAAATATGTCAACAGAACACTTAACTTATGTGTTAAATTTCAAATAGTCTCGCATCATCAAACCCCGTTATTCTAGATTTGCGTTCCTTACGTCGCAGTTCAACCGTGTCGTGTGACAAATCTCCATAAACATAATAATATACGTAAAGGTTTGGATCGACTAAGGTGTTATAAAGTGAATTATCATTTTGTTTCAATCATTTTTCATTTGAATACTTATTTCAATAAAAATTTAATACAATATTAGTTTTTATTAAGTAAGATAGTCTACTTGATCTTGTATGTGGCAAATAAAAAAAACTTAGATGTAAGAAAATTGCTTTTCATTTTTCATTTCTTGCGCCAATTATATTTTATTGATTTAGAACATATACAATTATAAAAAAGAAAAATTCCTTCACCTTAGTTGGTAAGCACCTTTACAACTGTCTCGTTTTTAGACTCATCATTTCGTGATGCATAGTTTTTACTTCACTATAACGTAGAAGCGTGTTCTTTACCGAATTACGACGACACCGGAAAAGTAAGCCACCCGTGAAACTACTTTGACTATATTGTATTGAATGGAGGAAAAATTGTCTTCAATAACCAGTTTTTCTTTCAATCTTGCTGGATGATTAATTTATTGTTAGTTTTTTTCTTGCTCTATCTAAAGTAAATAACTGTTTTTTGTTGAGAATTCGTCACATAAATGCAAGAGTATAAAACTATACTTAGGTAATTGTACAAAATTTAATTTATTTATCACTGTATGGTATCCAGTAAATTATAATAAAACTGATCGACTTAACAACGTAATTACCTAGTTACAAGCGAAGCGAAATTTCTATCGTCTATTTGGATAGAACGAATACAAGAAAATATTTTAAAAACCTAATGAAATTTATTTGTATTGTTTGGGTAACACATACTTTTATTATAACTGTGGGCCTACCACAATTATTTGCGAAAAGCGTCTTCATATCTTCATTGTTAATCATGACAAAATTAGTAGGAGATTTTTGGTGTTATTTATACACTGACGACACGACGACGATACGATGGCGATTGACACAAATATTCGTCTTTGGCCCACTGTAAACACGTTCACTGACAGCATTGTAACAATTGTCATTATGTTCACGACTATATAAGTCATATAATAAACATAAAACGATCATTGGTTACGCCGCCAAGAACACCATTACAATGCTTATGTATTTCAAATTCACTTTCAACATCACGACTCTTGCTTTCAGAACTGCTATTACATTATATAGCTTTTATCTTCACATACAATGTTTACTAGTTAACAATGCGTTGAAGTGTTTACTAGTAATGAAATTATGCGCTTCAAAGAGTTAATTTATAAAATATAACAGGTAATCTTAATTTTAATGAGTTATCGAACAGAAAAGGGACTATTCAATATACATAAAATTATTTGCAAAATATGGTAAATGGTAGATAAATGGTTAAATAAAAAATCAAAATAATACGGAAAAAGCCTTTTATATTAAAAGCATAACAAAATATAATTTATTTTCATATCTTTTATTAAGATGTATTAAACGAAATTGTGTTCTACATAATCCAACGTATCTATGCCCTTGTTTGCGTAATTCGTCTTCCAATTAAGGTGTGGTCAGGTAATGCATCAAAGTCAAGTGTTTTCTAACGGGCTTTTGACGTGAAACTTGTACTCCGATAATAATTATATTCAACTGTATCGCTATCTGTGTCATCTTTCTGGTCATAATAATTCTCATCTATATGAACGTCAACATGTAATTGCGAATGTTTGGATGGATTGATGATTGTTACAAGGTATCTCTAGAACGACTCCATTAATGTCGCTGATATTTGGCATAGATGTAGAACATAAATTGGACGAATACATAGGGTTATAATTACATTTTTTTAATTTCTAAATTTATTATAAGCTTTAAAGGTATTGGAAAACTTAATATAGCCTTTTTTGTAAGTTTTAATATTTATATTTTGAAATCTGTCGTCTCATTTAAAACAATCGTCTCACTTTAATTCTCTCGTCACTTGTTTTCAATTCATGTTAACTACGACAAATTTATGTTACCTATAGCAACCGCAATCAAATATAATGGCCGATTCACTTTTCCTAAGTTATGAAATGCTTTTAAGAGTGTTTTTGCTATAACCGGCAACGCATTCGCGTAAGTGTTGGGAGAGTCGATTGAGATATCTTGTGCGAGTCCATATAAATCACTATAACGTCTGATAAATCCTACGTTGGTGTGACAGGGGAAAATGGTTAAGCGTAGTTGGATACTATTCGCGATGCAACTCCTGTGGTGTTGTATCGTTACCCTGAATTTATTCAATACGAAGATGCGCTTTAGTTATGGAATGGAATATTTGAATACTGTGCTGTAAGTTAAAGTACCGAGATTTTTACATATTTATATCATCTGATGGAATTGTTTATCTTGAACATATTCTATGTTGATATCAAAGTTACTATGTCAATTTATCGTTGGAAAATTCATGTTATTACGATATTAAATTCTTTCTACCACATGGCAAAAATGACTCATTAAATACTTATTTTTAATGGGTACGACCTGTTTTGTAGACTGTATGTATGTCTTAATAAAGAAGTTATTCGTAATCGACTTATTATTAAAATTATATTCGAATAGGATCTTTGAAACAAGTTTATAGGCTAAATATCAAAAGTCAAAACAATTTGATTTAATAAACTAACCTAAAAATTGAAAGAATGCTAAGAGTCTACGAAGGTTTCGTAATGTTTCCCACAGCTTTTGAACGGAATATTCGTGTAATCTATTAATAAAATTAACATATAATTAAGAAACATAAATAACAACACTATCGGCCTACTTCATTAGGCAATTTCTTTTATTGTCCAACACTATAAAGGGACAATTTATAGTGACGCGATCGGCTGACAACACCACGCCGTCTCGTGCTCGCGAATCGGCACAGATAAATCCAAATGAGATGGTATATTGATTGGAAATTGGTTTATAATGCGTGGCCGTTAGAGTTCAATTTGTAATGTATTAGTAATAAAAGATGGGATACCGTTAGACGCTCACCTGCGAAGCCTGCGTCTGCGCTTCTCTAGTTATGCTAATCGTTGAATGCGGCCAACGCTTGTGGTGAGTATTTTAGATACAGTTCCGCTCTAAAGTGCTTAACAATTCAAACCTGATAAATTAATCGGTTTTTATTTAGGAAATTAATAAATTAACCAGCTATTTATTGACACATGAAGATAAAAAAATGGCTTACGGAATAATAGTTAAATAAACACTTAGATTTTTGAAAGATGGTATTAATTTATTTCAACAAAGCAGATCTTATCTTTAAAGGAATAGAATTTTAATGATAATTATGTTAGATCCAGTACAATAAATAATCTGTGTATACATTTACGGCCGCCTAATTGTCAAGGCAATGCTGATATGTCTGAATTTATCAACTTGTTGTGTTGAGAAAATTCTTGTTTTGAAACGTTCTTGATAACTCTTGTAAAACGCGTCGTCTATGTTAATGACTAATTTAATTAAATATTCACGAAATCCACCTACTCTTTTCGCCTTTAAGTAGTATTAATTTCTTATATTGTTTTTATATCAAAAGGTGGCAAACAATCGAGAGCCACCTGAAATCGCTAAAATAGCGAAGCGACCGTTGCTTTTAGACATACGCAAGTACATATGCGTTGCCTACTATTAATCGGCGGATGAGGGATGCACAGAAAGAATATATTTTCTCTTCCCATGCATCCCCTCATTCGGAAAGTCCACTTCCGTCCACTACTAATGTTAAAGTTTCATATTTTAACAAAAAAATATTTACTCATAACTTTCAAGCTACTTTACATCTATAGAGATAATATTAAAACATTCACACGTTTTCTTGACCGTGTATTAATGGCTTCAGAATGTATCATTAGAAGAATAGTGGGCGTTGTTTATCCGTACAACTTGATTTATTTTTATATCGATATATGTTCGCGACTGTACTGTGGGTGGATTGTAAACTTTAACGGAAATCGATTCATCGTATAGACAACGATTCCGATGTTTCGAATACAGGGTTAACTATTCACAAATCGAATCGTTTCTTGAATCTCTTAATGATGTTCGATGATCTCTGTTGGTAATTGTCGAAGCGGGTTGTAATTAAATTTACATAGTAATCGAGCTTTTTGTTTCGCTATTTCATGAATAGGCTTATATAATATGTTATAATAGTCTTCGAATCTCGATTTATCCGAATATTCGTTTACTTTCTGTTCATAAGTCGATTATCAATGTCTGTCATTCAATTCGACAATAGCATTTCTTGTTTATATCATAATTATGTAGTTAAAGTTTACCTAAAATTAGAACAAAAGGGGGTTATGCAACACATCACTGTGCTCTATCTTAGTAATGTTAAATGATTCTTATTCTTTATTGAAGAAACGACGTATTACTAGGAAGCTATTAGAAAGATATATGTTTTTTCTGGTTTATAACTGAGTCTCATAACAGTGGGTGGGTTTAGTTTTTGCTCAGTACGATTGTGGTGGGAATGATCGTTATTAATACGTGTAAATACGGTTTTAGACTTTGTAATGTACGATTTATTATCTTTGTGTCTAACTGTATTATAGTTTTTTGTACACGATTAAAGGAAACAGCTGTTTGATATCTGTTTTTAAGTTAAGAAAATGTTACTCCATTGTTACGTGTACGTTACAGTGGTAGAGCCCGCTTTAACATCTTTGCACGAATTGGCACGGTTCGCTCGGTGAAATACCACGACCACACAGAAGACAGGCGTCAAGTGGTAGCAATTCCGCGTTTTGTCTGATGAGTGTGCGTCCCGGAGGCCTAATTTAGTCTTCTTTCCCTTCCCACCCTTTTCCTTATAAGGAAAGGATGGGAAGTAGAAGTGGACTTTCCGAATGAGAGTATGCATGTGAAGGGAAAATGTTTTCTGTGCATCCTCTCCTCCGTCGATTAAAGGTAGGCAACGCATATGCAATTGCATATGTCTATGGGCAACGGTCACTTCGCTATTTCAGCGATTTCATGTGACCGCTAGCTCGTTTGCCACCTTATGATATAAAAACTTACGATAGAACGAAGAAATATTAAAGTTCACTTCACTAGATTTCAAAAAAGAATCAAAAATAATCTTATTATTATTATTTCTACACAACATATCACAAAATATTACTTAGTAGTATTACTAGTATCATTAAGAAAAGTAATTCTATAAATGTTTTATAAGGATAGTCTTGCAAATACATTGAACAGGATACGTAAGTCCGCCTTGCTTCGGCTGGGCCGGTAGTCTTCAATCACAATGTCTACGTTGGCACCGCATGTAGAAGACGGGCCACCCAACGGCCACTAACAGTACTTAAGGCTTGTTGACTCAAGTTAGAAACTTCTATCATTCCAGCTTCTAGTATAGGGATACTTCGCAGTATAGATGATGATACGATAAATTCGGCTTTGCAATATTCTTGGAGATTTTTTATGCCTACACCAAAAATACTTCTATAACTGGGAAATTTAAATAAGACATTGAAAGGTAAAATAGTAATATAAAGCTAATATTTTGTAATGATTTCAAAAGCTGTTGCTTGTGTATTGCTGCTAAAGGTAATGTGCTGCAGTCATGCAATTCTAAATACATTTGTGTCTTAGTTATTTAAATAATTGTTGGTGAATAAAATTGATTAGACTATTGCTACTATTTCCCTTAAATTAACCACATTAACTGGACTAGGAATACAGTTATTCTTGGATATTTTATTAATATCCATAAATCCTTTAAGATTTTATATTTTTAAGTCGTATTTAGCACAATAATCTATTTTAAATTCAATTATAATACAGGATTCTATTTTAAAATAACCGTACTAAATCTTTCGATTAACGATACACATTCCAGCTATCCAATTTACCACCCAGAGATGCGTTACAAATTAAAAGATGCATTACTTACTGCATAACTGGTTTTAATTGACGGTGAGCATTATTTAAGAGTATAGAATCTACTTCACTAGACGCTACTATTCCCTCTTTAACCTGTTTCAGACGGTACTCATCTTTAAATGCTTCGATTTGCATATTTGAATCTACGTATAGCTTATTAATAGCTGACACATAGTCGTTGGTTATAGTTAAACTCTACATGCGATGCTTCCTCTTATAAATTCCAGCGTTAAAATAATAAATAAAAGGCCATTAGGGTTTTGTTTAATTTGAGTTTGTTTTCTGTTTTATTAGTATTTGCTTCAGTATTTTCAATCGCCTTTTTGTATCACCGGAATCTTTTTCTCATCTTAAAACATGTTTCTTCTAGACTGCATTTCGAAAACGTTGACGCATGTCAGTAAGCTTGAATTTAACTTTATAATCTGTTACGCAGTCCTTTACACAGCAGCCCTTGGACCGGTCTGGACGGGCCTAGTTGCATTTCACGGAACGCGAGAGCGGTGCTAGCGCGACGGATTTGTTGCATTTGCAACACTTATTATTTACTTACATTCGTTATTTATTACTGTCAAACTCCTTACAGCTTTATTGTCTATGCCCTGATCATTTGTTAAATACCTGATGTATGATTAATGCGTTCCTTAATGGACTTTGGAATTAGCAAGCTTCATATTGTTCTTTACTAAATCGACTAGGAGTGGTATGGACTTTGTGGTTATTTCGTTGGGTAATGTCAGATTCGTGATTTTAGACCGTTACTTGAATGTGTATTTCACGAAGTTGAAAGTTTGATCCAATTATAACAAGATCATGATTTGGTTAACCAATATCATTATAGATAATATGATTATTTAAATAGAACAAAGAAAGAAATATCTAATTATAGTTTTCGACGAATTGACCGCAAAATGTTTTATCTTTTAGTAAATCTTATGACAGTAATTCGCAAAGAATTGAGCTATCAATATAAATACTTTGCATAATAAAGAGATTTCTTGTATCAACAACAGTAAGGCTCTATGTTTATATGTTAATTCTAGTATTGTACCGGGTTCATTCCCCTTAGGCGATTTAAATAGACCGCCTAATGCAACAACGATGCAAACAGACGCTTCATGTAATATATTCAGCTCAGATTCCGGCAATAGTTTAACATTCCGATGTACTTGTAATGTCTTGAATTAAATAGACTCAAATATTTGTCTACGTCTCCGCTGTGTCCACGTAAAAAGGAATTTATGCTGAAATGTTATTTTCAAATTCTATCATCCTATTCTGTTATTCGCCTTTCATTTGTCATATTCATCGATATGACATTGAATGATATGATAATTTAAATTATGTATAATACAATTTAAATATCTTGCTTCTTATTGAATTATATTTATTTTACTTGTACATTCATTTATATTCTACTCCGTACGTTCACATAACGATCACATTGGAATATAATTAACATTCTATTGAGATTTAAAACCAGACAAGTATATAAAAACTAAACAAATATTTAACGAATTAATTAGTCTGTAAAAATATATAGAAAAAATTAAAAATACAAAATTCAATCAACGTTATTAGTAAAAAGGTTAATAAAACATATTACCGTGAGATTAAAAACATCTGGCCGTTAATAATATTATGGCAGCCATATTGATTTTGATAGCAATTAAAAAGTTAAGGCGCGGTTTAAGAACGCGGGAGATGCGACTACGACGCGACGGGCGCGTCTGTGCCGATGACCCACAACAACTTTTTGTGCGTGTAACGGGCCGGCACACTTGCTTTCTTATTGACAAACGTACTTAATGACTCCCATCTATGGGTTTTTGGTGCTCGTCATAAGTCACAACGCCGTTATTGTCTATGTTTTATCAGTTTCTTTGCGTGTGAAGTTAATAGAAACATACTTTTTAAGCAGAAAAACTGTATCCCAAATATTGTTATTTTTTAGAAGTCTGTAATTTTATCAATATCTATATACATATATACATCTGAGGAAATTTACGTACTTTATAAAAAAATAATTTTTAAAAAAAATCTTATAAAAAATCTATAAAAACTTTATAAAAAAATCTTTAACCACTTGTAAATTTATTAGTTAGTCTTTGGATTTAAAATCATTTTGTACGTCAATTTAAGTTTTTAAATAATAAGCCAAGTCGTGATATCATTTGGTTCATACCAATCTATTGACTTCGCTTTACGCAGTTTCAACATAGTTAAGAGACCTACAAGTGTCTAACCAAAAGTTTTCACATAAGTCTATGGACTCTCTATCTCACGGTCTTTTACGTAATTCGTTAAAATTTAGAGCTTGTAAAGTGTAGTACCAAATATCTCTGTTCTTTTAGATATTTGGTTGAGATTTTTTTATTTTCCTGTAATTATTAGAAGTCAGACAGCAATTCAACCATGTCCATTTTAACTAAATTAAAATAAAACCTAGATTACTCTTTGTTTTATTCTATAATGTCGGTGGTTATAAAATAGGTTTACATCAAATTGCTATTGTCGCCTGTGTCACAACACAAAATTACGCGACAAGCTTGAGTTGCGTACTTTAGTAAGTTGACCACGGCAATTTAACACGAAACGTCGTAAGCGACAAATAAAGTCGTAAATCAAAATAATTTCCTTCCCTCAAGATATAATGTTCATTTTGCTTATCATATATTTCGTAAGAGAACAGTAGCTAGTTAATGAAGTTGTTGTTTTATGTGTCAGGAATAGAGTGTCATTTTAAATGACTGCTTAGTTATCTAGATCTTAGATATCTGTGGGAACGAGACGCTCTGAAAACTGCGGGCTTGGTTAACCGCAAACACGGGGAAATGGTAGGGAATAAATACCTTTAATGGTTTTACTTGAAGCATTGTTTCTATCATAGGAAGTGTTGCTGCTGGTGTATTTTCTATCCAGAGTATTATTGATAGCAAAACAATAATCTGATGTAGAGTATCCAATATTAAAGCAAGCCTTCTGATTTAGACGGTGGGCTGACGCAAAATACATTAAGGAATGGTGATTCTCTATTAAGATGTTAATACCTAAATATATCAAGTTAACTTCGAGAGGACCATGACTTTAAAGACGATCTTCTTTTTCTTGAGGTGCCTCTTCGACCAGCAGTCAGTCCTCCTTATTTTTGTTTATCTCTTGCGAGGCGAAATAGTTGAGCACACGCAATTCAATTATTACAGACGATATCAGTTTCTAAACAAAAAATATCTATTCTCCTTTAAATGCAACAAAAAATTGGTGTGAAAATTCATACTCCAATTACATTCATATTTACTTTAATCAAGTTAACATTTGAATAAGAGCATTAATAACGCAATCGCGGTCGTGAGGTTGCGTTTACGTTTCCGAGCTTTGAAATTACGCGGCCACGAGCCTGTCTCACGTCACACATTCATCATGCGCATGCGCCTTAATTTGCTTCCTTCTCTCACACGAAGTTGCTCCACAAATATCTATGTGAAATTTAATATAATTAAACTATGACTCTTAACCTATGAATTTAATGTTATTTAAAACTACGATAGCTACCGTTACTGCTACTACTACTACAACTACGTTTTACTCACGCGACTCTGTCCGCGCGGAATAAAAAAAAAAGTTAATATGCGGCCTATGTGTTATTCTAGAGTACATTCTTTACGTATGCAAAATTTCAGCGACATCCGTTGAGCCGTACCGAAGATACCTTCAAACAAACATACATCCATCCATCTAAACATTACCGTTTATAATATTAGTTTAAGAATTAAACTGCTGCAATAGTCTGCTTTAAATGTATGGCTTATTGTATCACCTTTGTCTTTCCTTGTCTCAACTTTTACTGATGACATGTTTAGTTTAAGAAGATGTAGATTCAGAAGTAATCTTACGTGTCAGTTTTATCTGACATCAGACATTCCAAAATCTGTTTTCATTGAATCAACAACACTTACATTCTAAAGAACAGTTGTCTTAAATAATAGTTTTATACCAATTGTACTACATATTTTACACAACAAAACATAACCAAGTCTTCATGTTTGTTATATCCAGTTGTTATAATTACTGACAGATAATTTTATCATTACAGACACTAAACGAATTAGTGACGCGATTTGCCGCTCGAACTGAACGATTTAGTTATGCTGAAAGATTTCCAAAGCAGAGACAATGTGGCAAATGTGCGTGATCGTAACAACAAGTGGACTGTGACTGTTGCATAATAAATTTAGTCTTAACACTTTCATTGTCCTGATCAATTTGTTACAGATGAAAGCGTTTTAGTTTTGTTACCTAGGATTTGCAATAAATTACTAACGCCAATTTTCCCATGATCTTAAGTCATGTTACGGAACATTTAATACTGGGCTAGTGGATATCATGGTTCGATTACTTTTCTTATTTGAAATAAAATCATGTTGATTATTTAAAAAAAACAGATATCTTGTCGCTTCCGGAGTTTTTGTTTTAATTTGATGATATTGAACTTTTAGCAAACTAGATTATTATGGCTTGAATTATCAATTAATTATTATTTATTAATTTTATATTATTTGGATTAAGTCATTTAAAATCTTTGGATTTAGTGTAATGGTAAAATAAAATAGAATTTGATAAATCCACCGGATCTATTAAAAATTGAACGATCAGTCAATGATAAGTTATTGGCAGTTAAATTTAATAATTTCCTGCAAATAGAGAAGGTTCTAGATCCCGTTAATTTTATGATTCTGTAGTTTTATGTATGGGTTCTTAAATGTACTTGTGTCGTCTTTTATTCATTTCTACCGATCGCTTTTATGCCCTTCTCCAGTCGTTCTTGAGCTGTAGCGTTATCTATTTAAGTATCATTTCCTGCAGTACACAGATTAATATGAACAAGGACTGATAATGAATGTGTTTTACATGGAACAATTTTAAAGCTTAATTTGGCCGCTCACGTATGACATTGTTTGGCTTGAGTTTACTTCGGTCACGTAATTTGTGATCACGTTTCCACGATCGAGATGTCCGCTGTGCTCCGTTGTGGTAGCTATGTTGTTTCGCAATTATTTCTTTGTTTGTTGTTTTAATTCAGTTCTATCAGGCAAACGATAAAATACATCTTTGGTGGTTACCTTGGTTTTGGGAAAAACAAACCGTCTTGAAATATTTTTTATGTTCTTTAGAGGAGCTACTGAAATTAAATAAAATGTTAAATAATTGGATACGATACCATCAGTGCTAATATATTTTTTAATGATTTTTGTAATATGTCAGAAGTCTATTCTCCAACATTTTTTGATCATTGTTAAAATCTGCATTGCATCCGTCCCTTGAAGTTTGTTGCGGAAAGCCTTTTGCAAAACAAAACGAGATGAACGTGAGGGTGCATACAAAAATACTGCATTTACATTCGAACGTTCCATTGACATGTATTGCCTTTGTATAGCTAATGATGTGATTCATAAAAAGCTAGGAACCGACAAAAGTGTCCGTGTCGCGGCTCAGCAACAGATTGCATCGAAGCTTTTGCTCTGTATAAATTATTGTGGACTCGGCCGACCGGCTAGGCGCGTTCTAATGCAAAAAGTCATTCCTCTTCCCATAGTAATCTAATGTACCCGTCTTGAGTTCAAATAGCTCGGCTCTGTATATTTCATTCGAATCAGATTCGCGAGTATACGTGGACTGCTATGATTTTATCCTTTCATTCCTTTCATTGCCTGTATGGTGCGGCGATTGTTAGTTGAATTTATTGACGCTTTATTGCTATCATTGCTATAAATTTTATAAGCTTTAAGTTCTTCAGTCGTCAAATTTATTAACATGTTCTTTTTGACTTATTTTTTTACACAGGTAACATTCTTACTTCTATTACAAAAAGCCACGAGTTAATAAAAAGGAGGATAGATTTTGATTTAGGCTAGGCTTTTGCTTGAAAATGCCACAGATTTTCTCGGCGTTATTAGCTAAAGTTAGTAAACGAGTGATTAATGAGTATTAGTGTAGATTAAAATGTAAAATAAATGACATCATAAAACATGATCATATTAAATCAAGGAAAAGAGCTTGGGAGTGGAACTTACGGTAGCACTCTACAGGTATCTTAGTTATTTCTCTCTTGCATATCTCGTATAGAATTTCAATCGATACCAATTACTGGTAATTTACAATATTAACGTAAGTAAATTTATTGTTTTCAGATTTCAAGATGGCGGTGCGATTATGAGACCAAACAGCAACTTTTAGGTGAGTCCGGAATGTAAATTTGTTGTGCAAACATGTTCTAGAACATAATGGACCTATTATGGCATTTAATCTACATGGATGAATGCCCTGTTGGGCAAAGATTAGGGTGTGCCGACGGCGGGCTCAAAGCTTGAGAAATTATACCGCGACCCACGCTTCCTCGAGTGACAGAATTAATTCATTTGATTATATTGTCATGGTTTATATGATTTATAGCCAGCTCCGGTTCCACATAAGGATATGTACGGAAATGAGGCTTTTGGTGCTCCCGATTGCTCCATTACGGACTTGTTATAATTTATGACAGTGGCAGGATTATTGTCAGTTTGTGATATCAAATCGCTTTTACTGTTTTGATTTTATGCTGCTTTGGAGAACAGGTGTGTTTTTTTTAAAATAGATTATTTTATAGATATCACATTTAAATGTCAAACGTATATGTCCGGATTACAGTTTGTTCTCTATTTGGTTAGGTTTAATGTCGTAAACACATAAACGTTAGCAAATTGGTATTGATGGTTGGAACAGTTCGTCCACGGTTATTTGTAGGTGTTACCAACGTACCCGCGGGCTTTTGTTGGCGGTGTCTTGTTGCAAGCCTGTTGTATTATATCAATAGATTGCAACTTTTGAATTACAGATGTCTCGAGTGGACTGACGGTGTAGAATTCACAATAGCTTGGTGTAAATTGGTAAGCAAGGGATTTGAAAATGTTATACTACAAAAATACATGCTTCTGTTTCTTACAATCTAAAACAATGCAATCACAAAATCTTTGAACACAGAATGTTCCATAGTAAAGCCATACTTAGATCGCACATATTTTGTGCAATAACTAGGTAAAAATAATATAATTTTTTTGTGTCAGATACTTAACAGCTTTCATCTAGAACTATCTTTTGAACTCACTAATATTATAAATGCGAATGTTTAGACAGATGGATGTTTGTTCAAAGGTATTATATATGTAGAACAGCTCTACGGATCTTGATGAAATTTGGCACAGATGTAGAACTTAGTCTGGAAGAACACATAGGCTACTTATTAAGATTTTTATATTCTACGCGGTCGACAGCTGTTCTTACTATCTGACAATTACTAAGGATGTTCTAATAAAACCTTTGCTCCTTACTATAGGTACGAATTAATTAGTGCATCCACAATACAATGACCGTAAGTTATCGTGTTAACATGTTGATACAAATCTAATTAAATTTGAATGAACTTATCTCTTAAGCTTCTTACATTTTACAAAAAATAGAATACAAATCAGCCGCGAATTAAATCTGGTTCACAATGGATACTTTTTGCTTAACAACTATACAAATGTCACGGTACAAATTATTTGATATCAAGTAAGACAGCAATGATGTTTGAATGTGTTAATTAATTTAAGCATATTTTTAAAGTATATTTTTTGTCATCAAACTGTTATCAGAAGGATGACATTCAATCGCTGGTTGTAGATGCGAATACTGATTTTATAACGATTTTAGTTACTTATAAAACATACCTGTAGGCGTAAGATATTTTTAATTTAAGACATTATTAGTTAAAATATTTTGGGGCGAATGGCGCGCTATCGTTACCAAGGTAAGTGTCCAAGTTTAGTGTAGCGCCGATTCACCGACATAGTGTCGGACTTTCTTCCTAACATTTCAAAGAAGTAAGAAATAAAGTAATGGGGGTGAAGTGACTCATGATTTTGGATATCTAATAACAGAATGATTCAAAGCAGATTTCATTTCAAGTCAAAATAATTAGAAGACCATATGGAAGCATATACTTCTAAACTGTTCTCCAAGTTATTCCCTTTAGACATTTTCACAAGATGAAAGTAAATAATGTAATATTAAACCACACATTGCTTCAGTTAACAATGCATTGTATTAACTAAATTGTCTCATTGACTACCAAATTGATTTGGACCACACGTACCGGCGCTCCGCACGCTATTCTCAAATCGCATTAACTTAATCTCTCGGCAAACGCAAGCGTTCACAGCTAATAAGGTATTTTACGACTAATAGTGTAACAACTGTTACACTTTGAATAGTCATTTTGCAAGAAAGTTTGCTTAAGCATAACAATAGATATTGGTTTCCTTATGATATGTTACTTAACAATAATATAAGTTAATTTTGATGTATTCAGCAGAATAGTTAGATTTTCCAATGCAAAGCTCAAAATCGGACGTAAACCTTTTATTTCGAATCTTACCTTTGTAAACTACATCTATTATCTTGTAAATATTTTGTTTGTAAAAATTGGTTCATGTTGTAAATAATTCTTACTTCTCGATACGATTCAACGATAGCCAATTTAAGGGTTAGTTAGTTCCTATGGTGGGTCGGCACAGTTTTACGTACTTCTCCATACACCTTTATCAGCCGTTATATCTGAACTCACCCCATTCTTAAGCATATTCTCTTCCACACAATCCATCCATTCTTTCTTTGGTCTTCATCTACATCATCTTCAAGTTACTTTATTTGCTAGTTTAAATCTAGAACGTATGTTAAAATTACCTGGTCGTGTGTTATCGTTTTCACGTTTTGTTGAGTTAACGGTGTGACTATGCCCCAGTTACTAAGTGATAATGCTTCTGTAACCTATTCTCGATTGCATTACAGAACACAGCGAAGGGAAATTTATAATTGGAACTATAAATTCTATGTTGAAAATTGATTTCGTTAATGTTGCAACTTGATATAGTAGCGTGCTAAAATAAGTAGGACTGTGTCAAATTTATAAAATGTTCTTTGTAGAAGCTAGGTTAGTTTCAAGAGACGGAAGCCTTTCTTGCTTTTATGCCTACACTCTAGTTGGTTGGGTATTGTTGGTAATAATCGGTTTAATGGACAATAATTATAATACAATAAATTATGTTATACTTATTATTCACATAAAAGAAAAGTTAGAAAGAACAATAGACTTAATATCTGCGCTTTATTACGATGAAACTGTATCTATTCAGTTATGTAAGGTTCAGAGGGAAATTACCTGATACTAGTGGTATTTGTTTCCATGTTTTAGTGTTTAGTGGTTTGAGTGTTGGGTTTAAGTACTGAAATCGGTTTTGGCTTGCACGTAGACAAAGGAGGTTGAGGTTACATTGCGGCGCGTTGATAGGAAATATACAACGGTTTCGATTTCCTTGCGTAAATTTGAGGTTTACAATACCTTCTACACTTTCAAGTATCCTTATTATGAATTTGCAAATTTTGTTCAATTCGGATTCAGTTCCCATTTTACTGTTAAACTGAAAATCTTGTTTAAATCTAGGTACAATTTGGAAAACACTCTCTTTCGGAACTCTAATGATCAAAGAGGAAAAGTTAATTTAAAGAACTGAAATGTAAATTGATAAAAGTGAAGGTAATTAAGGACTGCTTGAGCCATGATTGCCGAAACACTTCGTCAAGTTAAAATATTTTGAAATGGTTAGCGAGAATTCGCCGATCAGGCACATGAGGAAAATATTGCACAATCATATGTATTTGTCGTTAGCGTGTGAAAGCCATTCAGAAAGTATCATTTTACCAAATTAAAACGTGTCATAAAATATAGTACTAAATTTTTTTTGACCATTTTACATCTTAAGTCCCATTGAATGAATTTCATATACAGATTGAGGATCACCAGTTTGATCTACATTCCTAAATACGGTATAGGCTATAGAAAAGCCGTCAACTAAACTAACGCAACGGAATTTGTTAAATATTATACGATGGGAAAACTGGTTTGCTATTTCACTGCTCTGGTTCAGTTTTTAAGAACCATTTATAAAATCCGATAACATCTTTCTAATGCTATATTTTAATTTTAAATACATACTATATTATTCCAAAAATACAGTTGGACACTGTTTAATTAAACACTTGTTTAATCTTTTGAGTGCAGGTGATCCATATTATGGTCGTCAACGTGGTTATAAAAAAGCGTGTTTTAGTTTTAAATATATTATATATCACCATAACTGCTTGTAATATATGTGCTTTGTTATTTATTTGTCAAAATTATATTTCAATACCTTATAAATCATTTTTTAACACTAGGTTTACGGGACCCGTCAATTTGACGGATTTCAAACTTTGAAATGAAACACGCAAAAAACCATAGCATTAATCTTAACTATTTTGCATCGTAAATTTATAATTTCATTTAATGAGTTTATACGCACAATTATTATTATCCTAAGCTTTATAAATTTTGAAAATTGTACCTAGTATACCTATTTCAACGGAACCCGTCAATTTGACGGGTTAGCTGATTGCGTCAACAATCCTTATATATTTGCTTCGCTTGTAAAATTATACCTCCAATAGCAAATATAAGACTGAAATAAAGGTCTAAGACCCCCCAACTCATAATCTCAATAGCGCCTCGATAACGAATTGTGTAGCCCGGGTGTCAAATCCTCGCGTTATTCGAAACTCAAAGCGTGCAGCAGACTAAATGTCGTATCGAAAAGATATTCAGTGGTGCAAACATAAACAACACACACAAAGAACTTTCACAGCCTGCGGTAGCCGACGTTAGGCTGCGATATGAATCTGCGATAATCCCTGCTGTCTTCAGTATAGTCGCTGCAGTGACCGTGGTAAGAACATTTTTTGAAGACAGTGTGCAAAAGTTTTGGTTATTGTAGTCACCCGCTTATTGTAAGTTTTTATAATAGGGTAATTGAATTTTGCACGGTATTTTTTACTTTCACCGATCACCCTTTTCTAGCAATCATGAGTAGAAACACGCGATATAATAAGAAATTGACAACAATTACCAACATCAATGAGGATTGTTCTGAGGTGTCCTACGAAGAAGATCAATATGAATTAGGTGAAAGTGATGATTACAGTAAAGATTCTGAATCCACCGAAACTGCAGAAATGGAAGGATCTTCGGATAGTGAAGAGGAAAACCTCTTCAATATACGTCGTAACAAGAAAAGGAGGCGGATTATTTCTAGTTCTGACACCGAGGATGAGAGGACGAGTATTTCAAGTACATCCAGAGATGTAATGGAAGAAATTGAAATTGCAGTTGACGGGACACGGTGGGTGAGACTGAAAGCAGGGAAATCTAGGGGTAGGCCGTCCGTTCATACTATATTCAAGGATATCGTAGGGCCTACTGGTTACACAAAAAGAAATATTATGTCGGGTTGTGTAACTAGTGCTTTTGAATTGATAATTGACGCTCACATTATGAAACATATAAAAGACTGCACCGAAACCGAGGCACGTCGAGTTTTGAAGAACGACTGGAGAATTACAGTTTCCGAATTACGTAGTTTTCTAGCAATACTATATGCCCGGGGCGCGTACGAAGTAAGAGCATTGAAAGTATCTTATCTATGGTCCAAAAAATGGGGACCTTCTTTTTTCCGAGATACAATGTGTTCCAGAAACTATTACATTTTATAATAAAACAAAGTTTGGTGTCGATGTCGCGGACCAGATGGCACGCAAATATAGTGTGAAAGCAGGGTGTTTTCGATGGCCTCTCCAGGTTTTTTATAATATTTTAGATTTGGCAGCGATAAACGCGTGGATATTGTACAAAGAGTGTACCGGATCGAAAATATCCAGAAAGGAGTTTATATTTTCTTTAGCCGATGAATTAACTGGAAAAAACAAGGAGAACGTTCGTCACAGTTCAGACGTTTCAGATCGGCCACCTTCAACATCGGGAGTGCGAAAAAGTTGCCAAGTGGGCTACTGTAATAAAAATAGAAGCAGTAATTGCTGTATGTATTGTAAAAATATCGTATGCGGGAAATGCACAAAAGAAATTCAATACGTATGTAAAAAATGTCCTCGATAAATATGATTATGTAGCCTTTATATTATTGTTATCATTTTCATAATAACTTAACAAAAAATTTGACTTATTAGTATTTTATTTTTACGTGAAGCCTTATATTGTTAAACTCAGATTTAGTTTGAATAAATTGATTTTTTAAAAATAAATACGTATTTTCATCCACCCGTCAATTTGACGGATGCTCGTAGAGATAGGTATATAAGAAACGCCCGTAAACCTAGTGTTAATATTCATAATTTCTGGTAATGTCTTATAACAGCGTGCAGCGAGACAGTTGACATAATATGTATAAGCTAAAATATTTTTGAATCACTAACTCTTTATGATTTGGCCTCCATAGTTTACTTACGGCAGTTTTAAGCACTTTACGGGACTATATCGTACTTATCTACATCGTTATCGTTATAAATTATTTCATTCTTTGATAATAATGCCTCGATCAATGTTATTTGTCAATCACTCGATTCATTTATACGGCATCCATACAATTTCGTTTCTATAGCAGTTAATCCATTGTTCAATATATTTCTCTTAACTATTCGTCTTTTGTTGTTTGCAATAATTTAATGTCCACGGACCACTACCATCAATTCAAGTCGACGTCGTTCTATATCTCGACATCCAGATTAACGGTCAGTCTATGCGTAATCAGTTTATCAAACTATTATAGGATTAATTTATTTTCTTTGATAAAGTTACTGTTAACAATTGTTCTGTAGACTTTTAGTCTCTTCTAATTGTTTATTTTCGATGTTGTGATTTCAACCTTACTTCTTTGCAATAAACGTTGTTTAAAAATGTTTTATTTGTATTGCTCATTAAAGTAGATTTGCAAAATGCTAACAAGCAGCAAATTAAAGTTTATACCCAAATTCTTAAAAAAAATTTATGCTTATAAAACAGTGATTGAAAATGCACATATTCATTTCGTCCCAAATTCGGGTACCTGTTCAGTGAACACCGAACACCGGTGCTCGGTGCTGGCGGGTTCGATGGCCGTTTTAGACGTGACGAGAACGTGCATCTCTTGTTTGTTTTGTTTGTGAAACATAAGTGATGGAAGGGAGGGGAGCGGTTATGATTTAACACGTCTTGAGCAACTAAATTTGCTTTTAAAGTGTCTTCGTATTTGGTTTTCAATTAGGGAAAAGATGTTCATATATATTTTTTTTCTGATATTTTTTTTACTTTACAAATGTCTTTAATATTTCTTAATATGGACTAGTTTTCATGTATAAGCAGATATAATATAGATTAATACGACTTTGTTATATTTCAATTCCTAAATAGGCCATTTACAGTGTCAGCAAAATTGTACAAAATCTCGAAAACTAGGACTAAGAATTGCTATTGGCATTGTCATGAATATAAATGATGGTAAGAATTCAATATTGTTGGGAGGAACATCATGTTCATGACAATAAAATTAATAAAAATACATTTTCTAAGAATCTATTGAGATTATCTTGAAAAAGTCGTACTTGTACGATGACTTTTTGTCTGAGTGCTGTCACATCTAATCGAACGTTATTTATACTACACAAGGAATTATGAGATGCCTTGATAAAATTGCTATGTATTAATTAAGTTAGACACCTTAGCTACTCGTATATCAAATTGGTATCATTAATGTTAGACCGGTGTAGGAGATTCCCTCGCGAGGCGATATCCCCCACTTTAAATTCCAATCGTGGCGATTGGTGATAAGCGATTCGAACACAGATCCCGATAGTAAGGTACCGTTCTAAGGACTATCGTTGAGTTATCTTTCACGTTTCGCTTCCGATGCTTCACTGTTATTACTGTAATTGTATGAATAAGGATGTTAAGCGGAACATCGCTCTTAATGGCTACCTATAACGCTTACAATGTTGATTATTCTAGAACTAGACAACTTGAAGTAAAATTGAATTAAAACAAAGTTCCAACTAAATGTTGCACTCGTCCTTTCAAGATCGGCGAATCTAAATCCTAGATTAAAATTATTAAAGTATTCAATAACCGTTGTATCATACCGAACCTTAATTCAACGTCGTTTTCAATTCAAAAAATCAAAAAGAAAGAAGGAAAAGATAAACGAAATGGCATTCAATGGAAGTACAATATAACTTAACCTAGACATAAATAAGAGCGATCTGAAATATGAAAAATTAAAATGAAAAAATCTACCAGTATTAAATTAGTCGATGCGCAAAGATTTATTACTTAAGAGTACATAATAGATGAGTAGGAAGCCAAATAACAGTCCATTGAGCTCGTCGTGAGTGTCAGAAATGGGTACAATTATGTTTCGTGGCGGTGGCGTTTATTTGGACTTGCTTTACAGAAATCGGCCCGCGTGATATTCCCGTTATTATAGCTGGCGTATGACGTCATAGTTCCGCATTCATTTTAGTTACAATAATAGTATTTAAAGGTGTTTAATGCAAGCACTTTAACTGTTAGCTACAAGGGCATGCGTTGTGTACGAATTTCCATTTAGATTATCCTTTCCTACAAGTGTCGTCTCAATTTTTTTTTCTAAATTTGAGGACCAATTTTTGGCCTCATATTATTGTAAAGGATTTTTTGTTTTAAATCACTTTTAACTTAAATATACGAGTATGATTATGTTTTCTACTTGTGGTACATGTTATTGAAATTCTGATTGAGTTGACTCCAAATTTATATATTTTATTGGCAATTTGTTGGTCACAGGTGAATGTAAATTCTAATATACAACAAGACGACAAAATGATGTCCTTGATCTTAAAGATTTCAATTGATCGTTCGTTACAGACTGGCACGACTTAGTCATTTTCATAACCTATGTTATTTACTTTGATGGTTTTTGTTTTAATATTGAACATTATATAGGTTAATTAGCTGTAGCTGGCGACTCTGTCCACGCAGTATTAAAAATAGATAGTAGCCGATTCTCAGACCTACTCAATATGCTCAGAGAATTTCATGAGAATCGGTCAAGCCGTTTCGGAGGAGTATGGGAACGAAAATTGTGACACGAGAATTTTATATATTATATAAGATTACAAACAGTAAAATTAATATATTTTATGTTGTTTTTTATTTGTTAGATAATTATCAAAATAATTTTGTAGAGGACCAAATGTGTCTCCACCAACCTTTTAGTTTTAACGAGTTGAATATTTTTTGTTAAATTCTAAATGCAAACTATCCTAAATTTCTTTATCATTAGTTGTGTAAAATGAATAAAGTAGATAACAGGATGTTAAATAATTTCACGATTTCAACGCATAACTGTAACAATTTTAATCACGATTGTACGATTGCGTCAATTAACTGAACAGTGGCATTGTCTTATTCAATAACGTTCATTATAATTGTCAGTGATAATAGATCATACCGTATATGGTTTGCTGGAAATATAACGTTTATTATTAATATAACTTACTGTATGATGTGAGGAACATTTACAATTGTTCTAAGGTATTTTCCTTGAAATTATTTCTTCAAGACCTTCATCATCATCAGCTCACTATATATCCCCACCGAGGGGCTCGGAGCCCACCCTACCCTCAGGATTTGTTGACGGTTGAAGTATGATGAGGCGTTCTTGAATATAAATATTATTTGGTAGGTTCTGGGAGCCGAAGTGGCCGCTTGTTCGCTAGGTACAATATTTTCAAACGCCTACATATATTAAGAATGCTAGCAGTATACACAAAAGAACACTAATGATACTAGTAGTAGTCAAAAGAGGTCAATGATCTCATAAAATTTAGCGGTTGTAGGCAATTGGTGGAATAAGATCTTTGACTATCGGGACCTAGCGACTAAAGTGTAATGTGTAATTGTTTACACATGTGTAATGGTTTACACATGTACCGCTGGCGTGCACTTAACATCATGTTACACGTTATGTAGGTCGCGTTTGCGGACAGCACGCGTTCGGTTACAACAGTCTTACGGCGCGGCGGTAACGTTCGCTTTTGCGGTCACCGTGTGAACGGGTGTATATGGTTTAATAAAGTCTTATGGACAGTCTTCGCTCTAATTTGAATCGTAATCCTGTTATAACATACACTGAGGGATTTTGTATAAATGTATGTAGAGAAGCAAAGCATTATTGGATTTACAAAATCATTTTCAGTTGAATCTAAATAACTTTCAAATATTTATTTATTAAAGTGACAATATTATTGGCGTTATAATTTACCTTTATATTGTATGATTGAGTTCAAACAACAGAATAGTTCTAACTTGTAATCTGTAGTTTTCAATCGGCCAGATTTGTTAATAAAAAAAATATGTTGGAATTGTCCGGATTTTTTTCAACAAACTTATGGTTCTTTAAACGTATATGTAAAATCGAATCTTATCATAGAAGAGATATCGTGTTGCATTTTGCATATCGGACGGAAGGATCGGAGCGCGGGGTTAATCACAAATCTAATGAATCAATTTGCGATTTGAAATGCACTCCTGGTGGCCACTAGAGACCTCTAGCTAGCCGATTGGGGTCTGCACTTATATGGTGTGCAATCTGATCTCTTAGTGACCACAACGTCAATTCGCGATATTTAATTGGAGCCCAGTTATTTATTGCAAGAGTAATGAAATAATTGTTATGCATAACTTTATAGCTATCTATCCTAATTTTGAAGTAAACGCGATATGGTATTTTCCGGCAAATTCAGTAGAGAAATAGAGTTGTTGACACAGAAAGGTTTGCTGTTTACGAAAATACCTTTATTTTAAACTAGATTTCGCCCGCGACTCCGTCCGCGCGGAATTAAAAAAAAACATAATTAGTAGCCGATTTATTATTCCAGTCTACGTTCTATATGTATGCCAAATTTTATCGAGATCTGTACAGCCGTCCTGAAGATACCTTCGAACAAACATTCATCCATTCATCATTCGCATTTATAATATTAGTAAGAAGATTTGTAACGAGTAGAAGATTGTCTGGAAAGGTTACTAATCTTATATTCTTGATGTCTTTGATGTAATTGCTTGGTTCTAAAGCTGCTATTTCTTTATCTTAACAAATACCTTGTGCGTTAGTTTTATAAGCTTTACTGTCCACGTCCAAACAAATTATGTGCATAAAGTCACACCTTTCAGTTTCGTGCTGTGAATTCATATAATAACATTTAAGATTTAAATCCAGTTCCGTAGTACGGGATTTTATGCTAATTCAGTCTCTGTTCTGTCTTAGAATGGTGTGAGTTCGGACACGACAGTAGCTAACAACGATATTATATAATAGTTTGTCTAGTCAGTTTTATTTTGTTATTCTTTGCTTTAATTGCATGTTTCCTATTGTTTATTTTGTTTTTCTTATAGATAACACAATTTATTGCTTCTATTAAATATTCTTTACGGATGTTAGAACGTAAGCCTCTTTATTTTAACCTGGTTATATCTATTTTATGGATTTCTGATTTACAATCCAGATTTAAATAGTCTTGTAAAACTTTGTGTGAAATATTTTCTTTACGTACTGTAGCATTATGTATCTTTTGTCTTACCACACTGAAATGTGAAGCTTTCTGGTCGAAAGGAGTCCTTTTTCTTATAGCTTTTTTCTATTGTGAAGGAAACGGGAAATGCGTTGCGTTCGTCAAAGCATTGTTGCTTTGAAATCCTTTGTCTATGGCGGGGAAAGTAGCATACCTAGACAAGAATATACTTTTCTGTTTTTACAGTACTTCTTACAGTCTTTTGATAGATGAAATGAGAGGCGAAGGAAGTACCAGAACAGTACATTAGATGTTACAAGATGCAAAGTACTTTTATTGCCGCACGCAGAGTGGAAAATTGTCGTCCTTTGTGTAAAGTAGTACTACTAAGTTCTCCGTTGGTGACCAACTGCTTACCGTAGTTAAATATTCATAACAGTGTTTCGTGTTAAGAAAAAGTGATACGATACGTAAAATGAGAGAAGTTATTGTACTTCGATGAATTATTTCACAAACAAATGAATTGTTATGACATTATCTGAAAGTAGGTGGTTTATAGTTAAAATAAATGCCTTTTTGAATTACATTGCTCTAGTCCGTTTACTTACAATAATATGTATGTTTCCAATACAGTCTATTTTCATTATAATAGCTTCGATATTCTTGAAGTTGACAAGTCGCTCCGTGATCCAATGCAACCTTTGTCCTTCATCATTTTCGAACAATCGTATTCACATCGTGTACCTTATTGTAAACAAATAAGGGTTGTTATTGAATGATTTGTAATTATTTGTATTGGAGTATTTTACGATAGTGTCTGCTCACGTCTTTCTAGTCCCGTTGGCATTCGAGACGCGCTTTGAAGATATTCACCAGTTTAAAATAGAACTTAGTATTTGCACCGCCTACGTTGTGTAGGGGTCTATAAATCGTGGTTCGTTATAAAGAGCGCCTGAACGGCAGGTGGGCCCCACACCCCCGGGTGTAGCTGGTTGGATTTGTATCAGTAACAACGAATGTCGCTATTTATTAGGCGATAATTGTTGATATATTGTTATGAGCTTTGAGTTAAAATTAATTGTTCCGACCACCTTCGACTTCCCTTTAACCTGAAGCTTTATATGTTTTATGATTTCGTTGCTCCGGTTTAAACTGTGATTTATTTATAATCTTTAGACTTTATGTTGATTTTTACTGCTTTTATTAAACTCTAAGCTGACAATTCGTTGCGTCTTATAGTGGTATAAATAAACTAGTCGTTCAAGTGTGTGTATCCATTTTGCAAGAGAATAAAATAAACAGGGGACTGTCAAACGGTTCTTTTAGTACAGCAGTTTATTTAGGTTTATAGTAGTTGTAGTTTATAGTGAAACAATCGGCTCACTTTGCGGAACACTTTACGATCTCATTTGTCTTATCATTGGAAACAGGTTTGAATCGTCAATGCATTTGTTTTGTGTTGCTAAATAATCTAACTTATTTATTGCGTATTTATTCGAATCTTGGTCGGGTGTAGGCGTGGCTACTTCTCACGGTGTAGGAAGTAAGCTTGTTCTGACTTTTGTTAATTTAATATGATAATTTTGTATCTTGTTCTGTGTATTCTATTCCATTTATTTAATATTTACATCTCGTATTACAGCAACGAAAGCTTTAAGGTATTAAGATTTATTTTCTAATGTAACATAAAATGACACTGACATAGATTTTTTTTATGTTTCAATATTCAAACGTCTGCAGACGCAATTATGTAGAACCTTGTAGTCTGTTTTATCTGAAAAAAAAAAAATCAATTTAAGTATTTTAAAGACCGCCTAGATTCATAATATCCTGTTATAAAATAATCGGCTCTTGTAAAACTAATAACATAATTAGGGTTAAGTAGGTTCACGTCGCTTACACGCATACGTCAACATTGTATGTAAGAAGGTATTTAAATGCAGAACACGTGTTATACGCACTCTCATATGTCTGGTTTGCAACTCATGTTATATCATTCACAGTTGATAGAAAAATGAAGTTATAAAACTGTCATTTCAAATATTGACTTACAGCTGTACCGAAATTTGTCAAATATTCTCACTTAGTGTAGATTAAGTATGAAAAAAAATACATTATCAATTACTTAGTGACTAATTTATATGAATCATCATCAGCTCACTAAACGTCCCCACCGAGGGGCTCGGAGCCTACCCTAAGTTAAGGGTGATTAGGTCATAGTCAACCACGCTGGCCAAGTGCGGGTTGGTTGACTTCACACATTTTTTTTTAACATAAGGTGGCAAACGAGCGAGCGGCCACCTGAAATCGCTTATATAGCGAAGTGACCGTTGCCCATAGACATACGCAGTTGCATATGCGTTGCCTACCTTTCATTGACGGAGGAGAGGATGCACAGAAAGAAAATATATTCCCTTTTCATGCATCCTCTCATCCGGAAAGTCCACTTCCACTTCCCATCCTTTCCTTACAAGGAAAAGGTGGGAAGGGAAAGAGGACTAAATTAGGCCTCCGGGACGCACACTCATCAGACGAAACGCGGAATTACTTCCACTTCACGCCTGTCTTTTGTGTGGTCGTGGTATTTCACCGAGCGAGCCGGGCCAATTCGTGCGAAGATGTTAAAGCGGGCTCTACCACTGTTAAAATATTGACAATCTTCACCTTTTTAGTCTGTCGCATCTTCCGTGATGTTATTCTTTATCAGGAGCCTTGAATGGTCCTACAGCATTAAGTGCGCCGCAATGAATATTTATGCTACATTCAGGATGTAGCGACTATTACAATGTTCTTATGATTAATATCCAACCGCCGCCATGTTTGGACCTTCCTTACTATGAATAGATTATGCAATGAGACCTTTTATATCGTTTTATTCGTTGACTCATTACTATTATTTTCAAATGATTTTTTTTTATATATCTAGCTTTATACTACGACTCCGTCCGCACGAAATTAAAAATTATACTATGGGTTATATGAGACTATTTTCTACATCTTTGCTACATTTCATCGAGATCTGTTAAGCTGTTTTCGAGATACTTACTGACAAACCTATGTCTATCCATCCATACTTTCGCATTTATATTACCAACATTATTTGTCCTTAACAGTTTTTAATTTGTTTATTTTAAAGATGAGTTCAAATGGATGGAAATAGTATTAGTTTCTTTTTATCGTAGAAATAAATAGACTTCTTATCGTTTTTCTTCCATCTAATTAATACCTTGCAAAATGTTGAGTGTAAAAATAAAGAAAAACCATTCTGGAAGTCGGGATCTCGCACAGCGCAGACTCGCCTAATTAGATTCATTGTTTAGATACCCTTTAGCTTTAATATATTGCCAGTGTTAAATGTCTAAAACTCCTTGAAAACTCAGACCAATGACCATAAAGCGAAATTCTCTTAAGTGTTACGACTTTTAATACGAGCACTATTAATTTCTTCGTCGTTTTAGAACCAATTAACATAAGATTAATATTATGGATAATATTAATATAGAATAACTTACGACTAAGAATATTTTGTATATTTTTATCTCTAGCTGGTATTAGGAAGTAAGAAATCAAATTAAAAAAATAAAGTAGTCCTAAATAAATAAAAAATCGGTAAATCTTTAACGTTATATCTTACTTCTTACTATATAATATTATAAATGCGAATGTTTAGATGGATGGATGTTTGTTTGAAGGTATCTCCTTAACGGCTGGACGGATCTCACTGAAATTGGGTATAGATGTAGAACATAGTCTGGAAGAACACATAGGCTACTTATTAACTTATTTTTTTTTTGCGGGCGACAGCTAGTTTGCGATATTTTTCAACTTTTTCTTTTTGTACAAAAAAGTAAATATTCACAAATCACCTGTTTCGTAGTTTACGCAAACCATTAGGCTATTAGCTTAAACAATTTTACCTCTTATAAGCGTTTCTATATTCTGGAGGCGATAGCATTAAAAAGATAAGCAAGCTTAGTCAAAGGCAATTAGCAACTAAGGGTTACCGTTTTAACTGCTTTTCTAAAACATTCCAATACTTAAGATGAATAGTTAAGACTAAACTGCTACGACGGTCGTTTACTTATTATGTTTTCAGTTTTTGCAGCAATTAGCGAAATGAAATTGCAAAAGTTGAAGATTATTTGAAGTTACGGAGAAAATGACCAACTCTTGACGTCTTTATAATTTTGAGGTTATTTTAGCTTTCAAAAATATTATAATGGTGTTCGAAAATGAAATTTACATTCAGAAAACCACAACCAGAGCATGGTTCATCAAAAGCATGAATTTTAATGAAAAGTAGAAGTTGATTTAAATTTTACTCTCTCTCCATGATTAGTTAAATAGTCGTGAATTTATTAATTTTACTTTTAAATATCGTCCTGTCTTTACGACAGCGCTATACCGGCTACGTTAACTGTAAATAAGTTATTCTCAGACGAATAACAATCTGCAATGTGATGGTTTGCGCGAAACTTCCTACAGCAGCGTTGTGGTATGGTCTGGCCTCGGCGGTATTTCCAAACCGCTACGACTTAGGGTCCTTCAAGAAGCGAGTGTATCACCATCTCACAGGCCGGCAACGCATCTGCGGTTCCTCTGGTATTGCTGATGTCCATGGGCGTCGTGTTCCCGCTGCTCGTTTGCTCCCTTCTGTTATAAAAATATTGAACTTCCTACATTTTCGAAAGTAACAATTCTATTTATGTTTGAAAACGTATGAGATTCAAGTTTTGTGACGAACGTTTTACAAAAAAATAAACCGGTAAAAGTGTATATGTAATTAATTGTTTGGGCAAATCCCATTTTTAATTTTCATTAAGTCTTTAGAGATTAGACAAACACATATATCCGGTTACAAAGATCACTGAGTTTGTAGTACATCTTTCATATCACCATACACTAGCCCCTATTGACCATCTCACTATTTGCCCATGGACATTCGAAACACAAGATGAACAGAAGAAGCATTTCAAGCCCCTTAGTCCTCTTTCCCTTCCCACCCTTTTTCTTATAAGGAAAGGATGGGAAGTGGAAGTGGACTTTCCAGATCAGAGGATGCATGGTTAGGGAAAATATTTTCTTTCTGTGCATCATCTCCTCCGTCGATTAAAGGTAGGCAACGCATATGCAATTGCATATGTCTATGGGCAACGGTCATTTCGCTATTTCAGCGATTTCAGGTGGCCGCTCGGTCGTTTGCCACTTTATGATATAAAAAAGCCTGTACATTTAATAAATAATAAATATTTAATAAATATTTAATTAGATAGATAGATAGATTAAATATTTTAAATATTTAATAAATAAATGAATTGAAATATTACGGTAATATAAATGATTTATAATTAATAATCAGAATACGTAGTTAGTACCGATTAACAAGGAATCGTGTACCAAGTGGTTAGATCGGATGCGGGTATTAATTACCACAATAAATAAGCGTTGTTTTCTATACCGCTAACTAAATGTTAAAGCGCTGCAAGATTTCCATGTACCCGATAACTCGGACGCAACTGATTAAAGCTAACACGAACATTACTGAAATATGCTGCCTTTGTGGGTGGCGGAACTGCTGATGATAAAATTCTTGAGCGTGTTGTTTGGTTATTTACAGAGTTTTTATAGAAAAACACCTGTACAAAATAGAATAAGAAAAACATTGCTAAAAGCACATTCTATTCTCAGTAATTATACCGTTATGTTTAACGATTACTTTTCCCTTTTTGTCAGTTGACATGTTATTTTTGTCTTTTTTAATGTCAGAAAATTTTTATAAGCGATTAGGTTCCTGGCTATCCTTATTTATGTTGGTCTTACAACGGTTTAAATTTTATAGATACCGCCTTTACCAACTGTTTGAACATTAAGTACTTATTTAATATTTATTGCAATGTTGAAACGCATAAAACGATGCTTTTTCCTCGAAGGACTATAGTTGCGTTTGTTTGTCAGAGATAACATAAATCTTTTACGTTCGAATCACAAAGTGTGAAACTACCTTTAAAGGATCGAACCACAATAGTAAATTGTGAATTGAATGTTCTTCGAGTTTACAAGGATAAAATGCTTCGTGCTTTGTTAAAAATAATCCAAGTTCAATGAACTTTATTCCAATAATTCTGTGTTTCCTTCTATCATAAGGAATTAAATATTTATCGTAAAAAACGAATACAAGAAAATATTACTCCATCTCTAGATTATAAATTTGATAAATAATCATCATATTATCTTTCGCTAGTTAGTTTTGTAACTTATGTTGTTTACGACTTTGCTGTTAAATTTTGTGTTCCGAATTTTCCATAAGGCAAGAATATGTCAAACTAGCTGTAGTCAGCGACTCCGTCCGCGCGGTATTAAAGATATATTAGTGGTCTATGTGTTCTTTCATATTGTGTTCTACATCTATGCTAAATTTCAGCGTGATCTATCTATCCATCCATCCATCTAAACTTTCGCATATATAATATTAGTAAGAAGTAAGATAACGGACTAATCCGTTTACGAAAGTGATATGAAATAATAAACCCTGATAATTAATTTAATGATCAATTAATTAGAATTCATGATTACAGAAGCAATTTGCGATTGCAATATTATACCTAGTACCTGTTCAAATTGAGTCGTGCTATTAAAGGCACATCATTATTGCAATTGAATGTCGTACAATGATCGACATCTGAGAATCTGTGTAGGTGTTTAATACGTTTGAGAATCCTTGAGATGACGAATTTGGTTGGACACTGCCTTTTACCAATAGTTATTTATTTGCTATGTTATTAAGGAATATAGCTGTCGCCCGCGTCTTCGTCCGCGAGTTTATAAGTCCGACTTCATAAGAAGCCTATGTGTTCTTCCAGACTATGTTCTACATCTATGCCAAATTTCATCCAGATCCGTTGAGTCGTTCCGGAAATACATAAAAACAAACATCCATACAACTTAACATTCGCATTTATAATATTAGTAAGCAGTAAGATAATGAACCTTATATCTTGTATCGTCGTATTACTATTGCATCAAAGTTATTGCCCTTCTAAGTACTGTGTAAACTTTACCATAGTTTAGTCTAAATAAAAAAATACTAAGTGTTTTAATGAAATTGCAGTAACACAAGTCGTATAACCATAGTAATGGAATTATGATAAGTATTTTTATTACATCATTATCAGCTCACTATACGTCCCCACCGAGGAGCTCGGAGCCTAACTAAGAAAAGGGTGACTAGGCTATAGTCAACCACACTGGCCAAGTGTGGGTTGGTTGACTTCACACATATCTTTGAATTTCTTCTCAGATATTGTGCAGGTTGCATCACGATGTTTTCCTTCACCGTAAGAACGTCGAATAAATGTATTTATTACATAAATACTTTCAAAATACGTAATATTGAAAATAGACAAGTAATGAACGGTGCTTAGTCAAAATGACATCAGTACTATAATGTATCTTATCATAAACCGGCTTTCTAATTACAAACAAGTTAACGCCATTTTTATATGCAGATAGAAAACAAGGTTTAATTATGTAATCAGTAAAAATAACTATGTAAATTATATAATTTGCGTTTGAAAATGTTTCGTAATCGTTCTAAAAACAACGCATTGCAATCCTAATGCAAAAAAAATATTGATTGAATAGTAAAAAGAAATAAGTAGTTAAGTGATTATAATTTTATCGTAGATTGAAATAACTAATCGAATTAATTGTCCTAAAACAAGTTAACCGTATCATAAAACAAAAGAAAAACTCGATTGTTCGGCCATTACATTAACCCGGTGAAAACGATCGAACCAAATTTCCTGTGTTTTTGTATTAATACATATATTTGCCTTTGTCTTTTGAAGGGGAGTAAAAGAGATGAAAATATGTTCGAAAGATATGTCTCAACTACCTCGATATTATTTCGACTGAAAAGTCTGACCTCGACAATCACGACGAATCAGTTCCTAGCCTAGTGGGTGTTTAAATGTAACGAAATCGAAAGCGTTCTGATTTAAGGCTGTCTATTCTGTACGGTCATTGACCTTTTGATTGAAAAATGAACTATACAGCAGTGACAGTGTTATGCCTTTGTCGCAGCAGTTATCGCCTACTGGTCGAAATTCGACCATAACTCTTTTTTTTTTTTGAGTAAAAAATTATGTATGAACTTCAACACATTAACCTCAACTGTCTCAAATTACGAGTTCATTTCATACAAAGTTTTCACTTAAAGTATTATTTTATCTTAATAATATCTCGCAGTCTCTGTCGGTCGCTCTGGGATTGACTTGACTTGCAATCTGCATGTCTTGGGTTCGAATCCAACCATGTACCAATGTGTTTTTCGATTCGATTTAAATACAGATCGTGATGCAACCTGCATATATCTACGAAGAAATTCCAAGATATCTGTAAAGTCAACCTGCACTGGGCCAGCGTGGTTGACTATAGCCTAGTCACCCTTAACTTGGGCTAGGCTCTGAGTCCGGACTCTGAGTGGGGATGTGTAGTGAGCCGATGACTATAAATAATCTACCACTTTGACTATGGAAATACTATTAAACGTTATCTATATTCACAATTATTTGATAAGTAAGTTTATTATGGACATAAAAAGCTTCAACACATAGTCATATCATTGTATACCAAAAATGGATAACCGCTAGAGCACTTGCGATTTCACTATGATTACGATCCGAAACTATTATCGTATGTATCTTACGAGAAAGGCTATCGGCTTTATTCACTATAGTTGCACTAAAATGGAAATCGACTTCTATTTGATGTCCATTGACTGCTGTATGATATGGAGACGGCCCGTTAGTTTACAACAACGATGTAAGTCAGCGATGTATATGATTTTACTTTTAAATTCAGATAAAATCGAATTGAAAAATCTTAAGCTTGTAGTCTCATTTTATGAATCTTATTGAGATTTTATTATTAAAGTTAGTCTTTTTTAGACATCTCTTATAGCGTTTTAATTAGTTTTAGACATTATTAGTCAGAATCCTTTGGCGCGAATGACGCGCTTTCATTACAAAGTCAAGCGTCAGAATGATTAGTTAAGGGACATAAATGTCGACATTTTAGTAAGGCTAGTGCTGTGCCAGTATACCGGCACAGTGTCGGATTTTCTTCCTAACAGTAGTAAAGCATTTTTTATCTTAATTTTAAGTTTAGATACAGATTACAATGTTAATAAATAAAAGCGAAATATGATTGTAAAAAATTGTTCAGCATACGATTCTATATAAGATAATCTTCATACATTTAATATGTCTGTTAAGTTATTTATTCTCAATTAGTTTACTATCTTTATAAAGAAGCTAACATTGTTCGCCGTTTGAATATCACAGTTTCGTTCAAAATTTTGTAGATAACTCAAACTTCCGTCACGAGCTCGTGATTACTATTTCCATTGTATTCCGTCAATCTTAAACAAGCTTACAGCTTTACATTATTGAACATGTTTTAAAAATCTAATTTAATAAAAGTGCATTTTTACTAATTTAACAGCGACTTTACTTTTCGTTGTTGTATTAACGCGCTGGACCACAGGCGGTGGAAGCGAATCGTATTCTTCAAAACTAACTCTGACGCTGACCACGATCTTCAGTCATTCTTCCCCGACTCTAGAGAGAGAGTATGTATCTGCCTTTTTTTAACACAAATACATTTATAAATAGAACACGAAAACTATCTATAATTATAGTCAAAGCTGAAGAAGCTTACAAACAATGGTGAATAGCTATTACTCAGATACGAAGAAACTAGACATAATATGGAATATTTTCACTTCATAAAACTTTCACATGATAATCATTACGACTCTGTATATTTACTGTGTGATTTAATAGACCGTTTTATACTTTATTGATTCGCACTTTAAGCGCATGTATCGCTTTATTCTAGCGCGTTTAGAATTTAATATTTATGAGTCGTTATTAGCGTAGTTGAATATACGTGTGCTGTAATGTTATCTTGGGGCTATTACATAGCTTGAAGCACTGTGAAAGAGAATAAATATTAGGTGACTTTACGTATTTTACATTTTTGTTTTAGAACCTGATATTTTTCTAATTGTAACCGATTAACTTAACCTTTAAAGCACATCATGATGTAGTAAGTAGCATATATTTTCAAATAAAAGTTGAAGAAATGTTTCTGCATACATTCATAAACCCGCGACTTCGTCCGTGAAATACTCTCTTTAAGCTACATGCAGTACTGGATAGTACTTGGACATTGTAAATTATTTTATTATTCTGAAAAAAAATATCAAAAATAAACGTAGCCTGCGTTACTCCTTATTACATCAGCTATCTGCCGATAAAAGTCCCGTCAAAATCGGTCCACTCATTTCAGAGATTTGCCGGAACAAACAGACAGACAGACAAAAATCGTAAAAAATTTTATGTGCCGTATATCTATTCATACACATGTAGTAAAAACGGTTATTTGAATATCACAAACAGACACTCTAATTAGATTTTAAAAGTAGTAAGTTAGGATCTACATAGAAGCATAAGCGAAGAACTTTTTCGGGACATTCAATCTATATCAGAAGCAGGTGGTTGTAGAAATCATTGCATCAAACATGTGTTACTTATGATTTGTATGTAGCAATGGTATCCATCAATCCATAGCTACCCACGCAGACATGTGCTCCGAGTGCTAAGTACATATCCATTATTCATTGCGAAATGGAACTACAGGGCAGCAACTTAATTTGAACGATGTCAGCAAGGAATCATTTCTCATGTTAGAGATAAGATATACGTTTCGGTCTCTGTTTTTATTTAGATAAGGAACGTCCTGTCTTCAAAAGTATTAGTTGAAATCTTACGTAGCGCTGAAACCAAATACTAAGACCAAATCTTGTTGCTGTCCTAATGTCTCGCTATAATGAGATTGGCTGTTAGTTCAGGAAAAGTAGTTCGAAATTGGATACTGTAGTTAATTTCCTTTAGTAATTTCCGTGTAACAATGGATACGTATCCAAAGCGTGCTGCCGATGCGATATTGACGCCCCATCTCGTGACGTCGTTGTTCCGATAACGGCATCTTCGGAACCTTGGCACGGCGGTGGCGGATACTGAACTTTTGGAAAGCAGCCGTGCAACACGCGCGCCATTTCTCTTCCCCTATATAGGACAATCTTTAGAAGGTATTTTGTTAAAGTTTCGTATTGTGTTGTTATCTACAGTTAAACTTGATATTTTTGTTGTTATAAAAAGAACATGAAGTTGTGCAATTATATTAAGCTTAGCCGAACATAAATCAAGAGTACCATTTGACTAATAACCTGTAGCTAATTCCCTGGTAGCAGCTATCGAACAAACTATGGATTTATTGCTGTTAGGTTAATGCCAATCTAATATCGTCTTCTAATATAAAAAACATTTTTCTGACAAAAACATTTTGATAACAATACTAACCTCCTTGTTGTCTACTTCTTAATGTACTCAGTATAATCGATGGGTAAGTGTCCTTAGAAATAAAATGTATTTCCGTACCAGTCCCCACTTTCCAAATGTCAGTGTGGCGGGTCACGCCACGCCGTGAGAGATTCTCCATTTACCTTTGCCGTAGACCCTAAATACGTGCTTTGTTTGGTACAAATAGGTCGATTTACGTTGCGAAATTCTTAAATACTATTTCATGGAGTCACAGATAATCTATCAGACTATCTGTTGGGCGAATTTGTAATAAAAAAGTGCTTTTGATAAGATTATGCTGGAATCACATATTTTTATGCAAACGGATTGCAGTATTTTCCTAAATTTAGCAATTTTTTGTTTAAATGTATCATGAATGAAGTCTATTAGGGAAGTTTCCGGACGTACGTATTTAGTCATATACATAAATATGTTGTAATTAATAACAATAATTGTCTAAAGTCAGCAGTTTACACTTTCAATGTGTTATGCTTATGGTTACATATTTCCGATGAGCGGCTGTTGCATTGTGACTGAAATGTGCTGTAACATGAAATTTAAAGGTCAAAAGGTCAATGAATGAAAGTCATGTAAAACACATATGTTCAACATTGACTTCTGATATTTAACTTGTCGATTTAACTGTTCTTTATAGTTTTACATCTTACTAATTATAGACATTATTGATTAGAATCCTGTAGCTCAAATGACGTGCTTTCGTCACAAAGTCTAGTGTC